>NC_088241.1:4234315-4264315 GCF_036934945.1 Oncorhynchus masou masou | reverse complement strand
CGAGAGAAGAAGTAACAAGGCGAGATAAGAAGTAACAAGCCGAGAGAGGAAGTAACAAGGCGAGAGAAGAAGTAACAAGGCGAGAGAGGAAAGTAACAAGCCGAGAGAAGAAGTAACAAGGTGAGAGAAAAAAAGTAACAAGGCGAGAGAAGAAGTAACAAGGCGAGAGGAGAAAGTAACAAGGTGAGAGAAGAAGTAACAAGGCAAGAGAGGAAAGGAACAAGGCAAGAGATGAAGTAACAAGGCGAGAGAGGAAGTAACAAGGTGAGAGAAAAAAAGTAACAAGGCGAGAGAAGAAGTAACAAGGCGAGAGGAGAAAGTAACAAGGTGAGAGAAGAAGTAACAAGGCAAGAGAGGAAAGGAACAAGGCAAGAGATGAAGTAACAAGGCGAGAGAGGAAGTAACAAGGCGAGAGAAGAAGTAACAAGGCGAGAGAAGAAGTAACAAGGCGAGAGAAGAAGTAACAAGGCGAGAGAAGAAGTAACAAGGCGAGAGAAGAAGTAACAAGGCAAGAGAGAAAAGGAACAAGGCGAGAGAGGAAAGGAACAAGGCGAGAGAGGAAAGGAACAAGGCGAGAGAAGAAGTAACAAAGCGAGAGAAGAAGTAACAAGGCGAGAGAGAAGAAGTAACAAGGCGAGAGAGAAGAAGTAACAAGGCGAGAGAAGAAGTAACAAGGCGAGAGAAGAAAGTAACAAGGCGAGAGAGGAAAGGAACAAGGTGAGAGAAGAAGTAACAAAGCGAGAGAAGAAGTAACAAGGCGAGAGAGAAGAAGTAACAAGGCGAGAGAAGAAGTAACAAGGCGAGAGAAGAAGTAACAAGGCGAGAGAGGAAAGGAACAAGGCGAGAGAAGAAGTAACAAGGCGAGACAAGAAGTAACAAGGCGAGAGAAGAAGTAACAAGGCGAGAGAAGAAGTAACAAGGCGAGAGAAGAAGTAACAAGGTGAGAGAAGAAGTAACAAGGCGAGAGAAGAAGGAACAAGGCGAGAGAAGAAAGGAACAAGGCGAGAGAGGAAAGGAATAAGGCGAGAGAGGAAGTAACAAGGTGAGAGAATAAGTAACAAGGCAAGAGAAGAAGGAACAAGGCGAGAGAAGAAGTAACAAGGCGAGAGAAGAAGTAACAAGGCGAGAGAAGAAGTAACAAGGCGAGAGAAGAAGTAACAAGGCAAGAGAGGAAAGGAACAAGGCGAGAGAAGAAGTAACAAGGCGAGAGAAGAAGTAACAAGGCGAGAGAAGAAGTAACAAGGCGAGAGAGGAAAGGAACAAGGCGAGAGAAGAAGTAACAAGGCGAGAGAGGAAAGGAACAAGGCGAGAGAGGAAGTAACAAGGCGAGAGAAGAAGTAAAAAGGCGAGAGAAGAAGTAACAAGGCGAGAGAGGAAAGGAACAAGGCAAAAGAGGAAGTAACAAGGCGAGAGAAGAAGTAACAAGGCGAGAGAAGAAGTAACAAGGCGAGAGAGGAAAGGAACAAGGCGAGAGAGGAAAGGAACAAGGCGAGAGAGGAAAGGAACAAGGCGAGAGAAGAAGTAACAAGGCGAGAGAAGAAGTAACAAGGCGAGAGAAGAATGTAACAAGGCAAGAGAGGAAAGGAACAAGGCGAGAGAGGAAAGGAACAAGGCGAGACAGGAAAGGAACAAGGCGAGAGAGGAAAGGAACAAGGCGAGAGAGGAAAGGAACAAGGCGAGAGAGGAAAGGAACAAGGCAAGAGAAGAAGTGTGAGGAGAAATCCAGAGAATGTGTGTTCCCCTCACTGTCTCTCCTGCTCCAGCTGCTCCTCCATGCCGTCCATCTTGGCCTCCAGGGCGGCGACACTGAGCCTGTGTTTTCCCCTGACAGCTCCCTCCATCTCTCCCAGCTTCAGCTTCAGCTCCTTGTTATGCCTCTCCAGAGCCTCCCTGGCCCCCTCAGCCTTCTGGCCCAGGGTCCTCTCTCCCTGCAGCTGCACCGTCAGAGTCTCCACCTGGAGAGGGAGGGGAGACAGAGGGATAGAAAGGGAGATTAAAACCAAGAAAAATGGACAAATGTAAATCGAGTCCCGTATACTGTGTGTGTGTGTGTGTGTCTGTATGTGTGTGTGTGTAGGGGTAAGTGTGTGAGAGTGTGTACCTGAAGTGTAGTCTTCCTGTGTCTCTCGGCCACTAGTTCAGCATTGCTTTGCTCCTCCTCCAACTCCTCCTCCAGCTGAGTGACTCGCGCCTCCAACCTCCGCTTCTCATCACACAGAGCCGACCTGACAACACACACACTGTGAGTAATACACACGCATAATACACAGTAATACACACACCGTGAGTAATATATACGCATAATACACAGCAATACACACACCGTGAGTAATACACATTCATAATACACAGTAATACACACACCGTGAGTAATACACATGCATAATACACAGTAATACACACACCGTGAGTAATACACATGCATAATACACAGTAATACACACAAAGTGAGTAATATATACGCATAATACACAGTAATACACACACCGTGAGTAATACACATGCATAATACACAGTAATACACACACCGTGAGTAATACACATGCATAATACACAGTAATACACACACCGTGAGTAATACACATGCATAATACACAGTAATACACACACCGTGAGTAATACACATGCATAATACACAGTAATACACACAACGTGAGTAATACACACGCATAATACACAGTAATACACACACCGTGAGTAATACACATGCATAATACACAGTAATACACACACCGTGAGTAATACACATGCATAATACACAGTAATACACACACCGTGAGTAATACACATGCATAATACACAGTAATACACACACCGTGAGTAATATATACGCATAATACACAGTAATACACACACCGTGAGTAATACACACGCATAATACACAGTAATACACACACATGAGTACACATACATACAGAAAGGAAAATAGAAAGAGAGACACTGACTTCCCGGTAGAGCTGTTGACGATCTCATCAGCCATCTCATCTCTCTCCTGCTGGGCCTGTCTCCTCATCTTCTCAGACACTGATAAATCCTACACACAGAGAGAGAGTCAGAGAGAGAGAGAAAGAGAGAGACAGACATAAGGAGAGACAGAGAAAGAGAGAGAGAAAGAGGACGTTAGTATCCTAAAACACAAGAGTTTGTGTCTTCGCAAATCTCTCACACACACACCAGCACACACACCTCTGTAAGCTGCAGTAACTCCGCCTCCAAGGTCTGCAAGCGCTTCTCTGTGTCTTTTGATTGGACGACCACCTCGTCACGGGCCAGCTTGGACTCATCCAGCTCACGAAGCACCTCCTTCATCTGAACCTGAGAGAGAACGAAAAGGAGGGTTGATTAAATATGGTTTTCCACAAGGCTCTGTGCTGGGACCCTTACCATTCTCATTATAGCTGTGGTTTATATATCAGTTAACTGCACAGCATCTAATTTCAGACCGAGCAAGCAGCATTAGAAAGAAAGAGAGAAGGGGGGTGTAGCTTACCTGCAGTCTCCGTAGCTGCCTAAGCCCCTCCTCCCTGCCGCGATTGGCTGTCTCCACCTGGGCCTCAGCCTCCTGTAGCTCCCCCTCCAGCTGCTTCTTGACGGACATGGCCTGAGAGCGTTGACTTCTCTCCTCCTCTAGCTGGGTCTCCAACTCCCTCACCTGGGGGGGAAGGAGAGAAAGAGAAGAGGAGAGGGGGATGGAAAGAAAGGGAACGGCAGAGAAAGAGAGAAGTTTAGCAAATGAATAACTGTCTCCCCATATTCAGGCTTGATACACTCCTCTTCTTCTCTCTTCTTCTTCTCTCTTCTTCTCTCTTCTCTCCATACCTGTTTGTTGAGAGACCTCCTCTTCTCCTCTCCTTTCTCCTCCTTGGTGCTGATCTCTCTCTCAAACTGGGCCCTGAGGGCTTGGAGGGTGACCTCGAGCCTCAGCCTGGAGTTCTCCGCCTCCCCCAGCTCCTCCTCCAGCTCCTGGGTCTGAGTGCGCAGGGACTCTGCCTCTGTCTCCAGGGCCCGGCGGGAACGCTCCAACTCATGCACCTGACACAGGAGGAGAGAAATGTGTGAGATACACTTTCACTCTGTAATACAAATACACACATTCTCACACACATTCTCACACACATTCTCATACACATTCTCACACACATTCTCACACACATTCTCACACACACACACACACACACACACACACACACACACACACACACACACACACACACACACACACACACACACACACACACACACACACACACACACACACACGTACATTCTTCCCCACGTCATCCTGTTGATTGACTAGTTGTTCCATGTCTATGCGGAGCTGCTTGTTAGATCTCTCCAGCTCGTCCCTCTGATCTTGGGCCTCCTGTAAGTGTGGATGGGAACAATGAGGTATCAACACTCACTATTATTTAGATGAACATAAAAACAACTTTTTATGCTGATAACTGGATAATAATGTGTGTAGTCACTCCAGTGGTACCTGCAGGGCTCGTGCCAGTGCCAGGGAGCGTGTCTCCTTCTCTCTACTGTCTGCCTCGGCCCTGTCTCTCTCCTCAGCCAGCCGGGCACTCACCGCCTTCTCCTCTGACAGGCACTGAGGGGGCAAACGGCAGGGGTTACATCACGGGACATTATGTCATTATGGTTACCTCTCACCTTTAACCTCTAACCCCTGAAATCTGACCTGGTCAAACTTCTTCTGCCTCTTCTCCAGGGTGGTGCAGTTCTGTCTCTCTCTCTGCAGGGCCAGGGTCATGTCCTCTATCTCCTCCCTCAGCCTCTCCCTCTGTCGCTCCACGCGTTCTTTCTCCTCCTCCTTCTGTCGTTCTCTCTGGACGGCCTGGTCTAGGTCTCTCTGCAGTTTCCTACGGGTCTCCTCTCCTGCCTCCACCGCCCCATTCACCTCCTCCGACTGCCTCCGCAACTCAGCCAGCTAGAGAGGGAGAGAGGGAGTGATGTGAGGAGGAAGATAGACTTACTGTAGAAGACAACTCAACATGTTTTATATTATAATCTAGAGGAAAGTTTTTTTTTTACACAATGATGATTACCTGCTGAGTGTGAGTCTGTATCTGTCTGGAGAGATCCTTGGCTCTCTCCTCTTCCTCCTCCACTCTCTCCATCAGTCCATTCCTCTCCTCCTCCAGAGCTCTCACCCTGGAGCCCAGAGCCAGCTTCTGACGAGTCTCATCCTGAAGTAGCTCCTGAGAGTGAAAGCAGGAAAGTGATCACGCTCTCCGTAGCCGATGTGAGTAAGACCTTTAAACTGGTCGACATTCACAAGGCCGCAGGGCCAGATGGATTACCAGGACGTGTACAAACTGTCTAGTGTCTTCACTGACCACCATAGTCCCTGTGCCCAAGTGTCTCCCTGACCACCATAGTCCCTGTGCCCAAGTGTCTCCCTGACCACCATAGTCCCTGTGCCCAAGTGTCTCCCTGACCACCACAGATCCACAGATGAAACAATCTCTATTGCACTCAACACTGCCCTTTCCCACCTGGACAAAAGGAACATCAATGCTATTCATTGACTACAGTTCAGCATTCAACACCATAGTGCCCACAAAGCTCATCACTAAGCCAAGGACCCTGGGACCAAACACCTGCCTCTGCAACTGGATCCTGGACTTCCTGACGGACCACCTCCAGGTGGTAAGGGTAGGTAACAACTCATCTTCCATGCTGATCCTCAACATAGTGGCCCCTCAGGGGTGTGTGCTTAGTCCCCTCCTGTACTTCCTGTTTACCCATGGCTGCACGGCCAGGCACGACTTCAACGCCATTATTAAGTTTTCTGATGACACAACAGCGGTAGGCCTGATCACCGACAACGATGAGACAGCCTATAGGGAGGTCAGAGACCTGGCAGTGTGGTGCAAGGACAACAACCTCTCCCTCAATGTGATCAAGACAAAGATGTTGATTGTGGACTACAGGAACAGGAGGGCCGAGCACGCCCCCATTCTCATCGACAGGGCTGTAGTGGAGCAGGTTGAGAGCTTCAAGTTCCTTGGTGTCCACATCACCAACAAACTAACATGGTCCAAGCACATCAAGACAGTCGTGAGGAGGGCACGACAAAACCCATTACCCCTCAGGAGACTGAAAAGATTTGGAATACGTCCTCAGATCCTCAAAAAGTTCCACAGCAGCACCATCGAGAGCATCCTGACTGGTTGCATCACCGCCTGGTATGGCAACTGCTCGGCCTCCAACCACAAGGCACTACAGAGGGTAGTGCGTACGGCCCAGTACATCACTGGGGCCAAGCTTCCTGCCACCCAGGACCTCTCCACCAGGTGGTGTCAGAGGAAGGCCCTAAAAATTGCCAAAGACCCCAACAACCCTAGTCATAGACTGTTCTCTCTGCTACTGCACGGCAAGCGGTACCGGAGCGCCAATTCTAGGTCCAAAAGGCTTCTTAACAGCTTCTACCTCCAAGCCATAAGACTGCTAAACAGCTAATCAAATGGCTACCTGGACTATTTGCATTACCCCCCTTTTTTTACACTGCTGCTACTCTCTGTTTATAATCTATGCATCGTCACTTTACATCTACCTACATGTACATATTACCTCAATTACCTCGACTAACCTGTACCCCTGCAGATTAACTCGGTACCGGTACCCCCTGTATATAGCCAGATTATTGTTCTTTTAATTTTTACTTTAGTTTATTTACTAAATATTTTCTTAACTCTTATTTTTCTTAAAACTGCATTGTTGGTTAAGGGCTTGTAAGCATTTCACAGTAAGGTCTTGATTGGAATTTTATGAATAATGACTAAACAATATCTACATTTAAATAGAACTATAACTAATTGAACTCTACCCTGTTTTACAATATCTGATCTAATAATGTTAGTTCATAAGGAAGGAATTATGTAGCATGAACAAGGAGTAATGAAACATAATATACACCATTCCAACTAGGTTGGGGAGGAATGGGTTGTGGGTCTTTAAGTAAGCAGAAAGGGTTGTTAACCTGTGGTTGAACCGACTCAACTCAGCTCTGGGATGTTTAGATAAGGCAGTGAGTGCCTCCCTAGGTTTTCATGATCTGGAACTGTCTGCTGAATAGTGATGGATAATGGTGAGACTTCAGAAGTTAATCTTGATGTGTGTGGGTGTGCGCTAGGAGGTTGGAATAAACTTTTGAACCTGCTTTGTCCTGGTCGATAGGAGGAAGGATATTTTATAACCGATGACGTCATATTTTGTATATAAACTGTTGTTCGTGGTTCCATGGCAGCGCGCTCTGAGAATAAATACTATTATATAATTTTGATAAGACTGGTCCCTGTCTATTTTATACAAATAACAAATAAGAACCTTACAAATTCTTAAAAACAGACAGAGTGTATTTAATTAATGAACACATATAGGAATTATGAAAGTCCTGTGACAGGTCTACTACACCTGTTGTATTCGGTGCATGTGACAAATAAAATTTGATTTGATTAAAAACAGAGGATGAAGGAGTTGGCAGTGTGTGTGTATGTGTGTGTGTGTACCTGAGCGTCGTGGAGCTGGCTCTCCAGGCTGCTGACCTCCTTGTTGAGACGGAGCGATTTGGAGTCAGAGGAGGAGAGAGAACTAGAGAGGGTCTCCATCTCAGACTGTAGCTTGTGCAGTCGCTCCTCTCTCTCCTCTCTCTCTCTGTCGGCCTGTGCAAGGCGTGCGGTCAGCTCCTGGAGTTGGCCCTCTGCCCTCTTGCGGCCCCTCTCACTCTCCATGCGGCCCCCCTGCAGGGACTTCAGCTCTGAGGCCAAGCTCACCCTCTCATCCTCTAATAGAGTCTTGGCCTTCTCTAGGGACTGACGGGCCTGGGGAGACCATATAACATCAGGAATGACTACATACATACCATACGCATAGAAACACTACGTTACAGACGTGTCAGTGACCAGTCTACAGAGAGAGAATAACATGCAGGAGTCACTACCGACACTGTACTGTGGGAATATCACACCCAATATGCACAGAGAGTCACTGCATAGGCTCCATTCTGTGTTTGACTCACCCGCTTGCTGTTGTCCAGTTGTTCCTGCAGGTTGTCTATGGCAGAGCAGTGCTTGACTCTGAGCTCTGAGAGCTGGGCCTCGTGACGTCTCGTCTCCCCCTCAACACACCTCTGGAGTTCCCCCAGCTCTGCCTCTCTACGAGACCTGAGTTCCTGCTGGGCCGCCGTGGTGTCCAGTGTGTCTTCCAGCTCTGTCCTCAAGGCCTCCAGCTCCTCCCCCAGGTCTCTCCTCTGTTTCTCTGCCCTCTCTCTCATCCCTCGTTCATTCTCCACTTCCTCCTTCAGCTCTGACACCTGAGACATGGCCTCTCTCAGAGCCCTCTGAGCCTCAGTCCTTCGTGCACCCTCCTCCTCCAATCTGGGAGAAAGAGAGAGAGAAGTCAAATATGGTGTTCTGCAAGGCACTGTGCTAGAACTGTTTCGATTACCATTATCGAGAGAGAAAGCAGTTTTGTAACACTATGCAAATGAGGGGGTTGATATTTCCACTCTTCTCAAGGTGTGTGAATATACAGTATAGACTTCCTCTCACCTCCCCTGTAGGGTTGTGATATCTTTCTCTCTCTGAGCCAGGGTGCCCCTGAGTTCAGCGGACAGTAGTCCCAGGTCAGAGAGCTGCTCCTGGGCTTCCACGGCTTCTCCCTCCATCCTCCTCCTCCACTTCTCCTGCTCCAGACGACCCTGCTCCTCACGCTTCAACCGATCTACAGGAGCGAGGGGGAAGAAGAGAAAGAAAATAGAAAAATAATTCATACCAGGACAAGTATCTGAAAAAGTGTTGAGTGTGCAGCAAGTTCATCAAATGTATGTCATAACGTTAAGTATGCATAACAAGTGCCATCAGTTAGGAACAAGCTTTACCTTCCAGGTCAGCAATGACTGCTTCCTGTTTGTTTTTCAGTTTGTTGAGACTCTTGGTCTTCTCCTCTTCCTCGGTCAGTGAGTCTGTCACCTCATTCAACCTCTCCTCCAGGTGCTTCTTCTCCTGAGAGACCAAAGACAACATGGATAAATTAAGTTCCAGCTGAGTCAACCCTGGGTTAGTAAGCTTCTATAAAGCCCTTCAGTCCTGTCCAGCTGAGTCAACCCTGGGTTAGTAAGCTTCTATAAAGCCCTTCAGTCCTGTCCAGCTGAGTCAACCCTGGGTTAGTAAGCTTCTATAAAGCCCTTCTGTCCTGTCCAGCTGAGTCAACCCTTGGTTAGTAAGCTTCTATAAAGCCCTTCAGTCCTGTCCAACTGAGTCAACCCTGGGTTAGTAAGCTTCTATAAATCCCTTCAGTCCTGTCCAGCTGAGTCAACCCTGGGTTAGTCAGCTTCTATAAATCCCTTCAGTCCTGTCCAACTGAGTCAACCCTGGGTAGGTCAGCTTCTATAAATCCCTTCAGTCCTGTCCAGCTGAGTCAACCCTGGGTTAGTCAGCTTCTATAAATCCCTTCAGTCCTGTCCAGTTGTGTCAACCCTGGGTTAGTCAGCTTCTATAAATCCCTTCAGTTCTGTCCAGCTGAGTCAACCCTGGGTAAGTAATCTTCTATAAAGCCCTTCAGTCCTGTCCAGCTGAGAGAACCCTGGGTAGGTCAGCTTCTATAAATCCCTTCAGTCCTGTCCAGCTGGGTGAACCCTGGGTAGGTCAGCTTCTATAAAGTTCTTCAGTCCTGTCCAGCTGAGTGAACCCTGGGTAGGTCAGCTTCTATAAATCCCTTCAGTCCTGTCCAGCTGAGTGAACCCTGGGTAGGTCAGCTTCTATAAATCCCTTCAGTTCTGTCCAGCTGAGTCAACCCTGGGTAAGTAATCTTCTATAAAGCCCTTCAGTCCTGTCCAGCTGAGAGAACCCTGGGTAGGTCAGCTTCTATAAATCCCTTCAGTCCTGTCCAGCTGGGTGAACCCTGGGTAGGTCAGCTTCTATAAAGTTCTTCAGTCCTGTCCAGCTGAGTGAACCCTGGGTAGGTCAGCTTCTATAAATCCCTTCAGTCCTGTCCAGCTGAGTCAATCCTGGGTTAGTAAGCTTCTATAAATCCCTTCAGTCCTGTCCAGCTGAGTCAACCCTGGGTTAGTCAGCTTCTATAAAGCCCTTCAGTCCTGTCCAGCTGAGGCAACCCTGGGTTAGTCAGCTTCTATAAAGCCCGTCAGTCCTGTCCAGCTGAGTCAACCCTGGGTAGGTCAGCTTCTATAAAGCCCTTCAGTCCTGTCCAGCTGAGTCAACCCTGGGTTAGTCAGCTTCTATAAAGCCCTTCTGTCCTGTCCAGCTGAGTCAACCCTGGGTTAGTCAGCTTCTATAAAGCCCTTCAGTCCTGTCCAGCTGAGTCAACCCTGGGTAAGTAATCTTCTATAAAGCCCTTCAGTCCTGTCCAGCTGAGAGAACCCTGGGTAGGTCAGCTTCTATAAATCCCTTCAGTCCTGTCCAGCTGGGTGAACCCTGGGTAGGTCAGCTTCTATAAAGTTCTTCAGTCCTGTCCAGCTGAGTGAACCCTGGGTAGGTCAGCTTCTATAAATCCCTTCAGTCCTGTCCAGCTGAGTCAACCCTGGGTTAGTAAGCTTCTATAAATCCCTTCAGTCCTGTCCAGCTGAGTCAACCCTGAGTTAGTCAGCTTCTATAAAGCCCGTCAGTCCTGTCCAGCTGAGTCAACCCTGGGTAGGTCAGCTTCTATAAAGCCCTTCTGTCCTGTCCAGCTGAGTCAACCCTGGGTTAGTCAGCTTCTATAAAGCCCTTCAGTCCTGTCCAGGATGAAGTAAGTGTTACAGTTAAATGCGGTCCAGGGTTTATACTGTAGCCAGTGTAACTATGGTTACCTTGCTGAGGCGGTCTCTCTGTTCTCCAGTGCTCAGCATCTCTGTCTCCAGACTCTTGACCTTGGTCTCTAGGGTAACCTTCTCCAACTGGAGGCGCTGTCTGGCCGACTCCTCCTCCTCCAACTGCTCCTCCAGATCCTGAGGAGGAGAGAGGGAGAGGGGAGAGAAGGAGGGAAATGGGAGGAGAGAAATGAGAGGAGAGGAGGAGAGAGGGAGAGGGGAGGAGAGAAGGAGGGAGAGGGGAGGAGAGAAGGAGGGAGAGGGGAGGAGGAGAGAAGGAGGGAGAGGGGAGGAGAGAAGGAGTGAGAGGTAGAGAGATGAAGAGAAGAGGAGTGACAGAACATTAGAGAGACTGAGAGATCCAGTTATTCAGCACAGCCTCTCATCTAAAATTCCAAAACAATGCTGCTCTCTTCCTCATTATCATGTGCTTCATGTCCCCTTCTCTGTCTTCCACTCTCCCACTGTCCTGTACCGTCACGTGCTGCTGCATCTTCTTCTTCTCATTGGTCATCTGAACGCCCCTCTCCTCCTCCTCCTCCAATCGTCCCTCCAGCTCCCCCAGGATTTCCTCCAACTCCTGCTTCCTGCTGACCAGTCTGGCCCTCATCTCCTCCGCCTCAGCAAACAGCTCCGCCTCCGCCTGCAGCTGGTCTGTCAGCACCGCCTTCTCCTCCATCAGCTAGGAACCAGGGATGAGAGGGGAGAAAGGGACAGGGAGGTAAGTGTCTCTCTACCTGCTGGTGCTTTATTATCAGATGTGTTGTACACACAGAGAGAGAGAGAGAGAGTGAGAGAGAGAGAGTGAGAGAGAGATAGATAAACCTCCAGATAGATAGATAAACCTCCAGATAGATAGATAGATACACCTCCAGATAGATAGATAGATAAACCTCCAGATAGATAGATAAACCTCCAGATAGATAGATAGATACACCTCCAGATAGATAGATAAACCTCCAGATCGATAGATACACCTCCTGATCGATAGATAAACATCCAGTTAGATAGATAAACCTCCAGATAGATAGATAGATAAACCTCCAGATATATAGATAGATAAACCTCCAGATAGATAAATAGATACACCTCCAGATAGATAGATAGAGAAACCTCCAGATAGATAGATAGATAAACCTCCAGATAGATAAATAGATACACCTCCAGATAGATAGATAGAGAAACCTCCAGATAGATAGATAGATAAACCTCCAGATAGATAAATAGATACACCTCCAGATAGATAGATAGAGAAACCTCCAGATAGATAGATAGATACACCGCCAGATAGATAAATAGATAAACCTCCAGATAGATAAATAGATAAAACTCCAGATAGATAAACCTCCAGATAGATAGATATATAAACCTCCAGATCGATAGATATATAAAGCCTCCAGATAGATAGATATATAAACCTCCAGATCGATAGATATAGCTCCTGATCGATAGATAAACATCCAGATAGATAGATAAACCTCCAGATAGATAGATAGATAAACCTCCAGATATATAGATAGATAAACCTCCAGATAGATAAATAGATACACCTCCAGATAGATAGATAGAGAAACCTCCAGATAGATAGATAGATACACCGCCAGATAGATAAATAGATAAACCTCCAGATAGATAAATAGATAAAACTCCAGATAGATAAACCTCCAGATAGATAGATATATAAACCTCCAGATAGATAGATAGATAAACCTCCAGAAAGATAAATAGATAAACCTCCAGATAGATAGATAGATAGAGAAAGGAAAGGTATGTTACCTGTATGTGCTTCTTGTCCAGATCAGTGTAGTCCTGTTCCACTCTGGTCAGGTTGTCTTTGGCATTCTTAAGCTCCGACTCCCGCACCTGGATCTCTTCGTCCTGACGAGTCACCTGCAGCAGAGGCTTCACCTGGGGGGCACGGGTCAGAGGTCACAGGTTAGGTCACATACCTGTGCTAGAGTGTGTATGTGTTTGTGTGTGTGTGTGTTTGTGTGTGTGTGTGTTTGTGTGTTTGTGTGTGTGTGTGTGTGTGTGTGTGTGTGTGTGTGTGTATGTATGTGTGTGTATGTGTGTGTGTGTGGGTGTATGTGTGTGTGTGTGTGTATGTGTGGGTATGTGTGTGTGTGTACCTTGGTGAACAGCCTCCACCATTGCCAGTTCCTGAGTTTGAGGTAGGCAGCACAGTTCCTCTGCATCACTCTCATAGCACTCAGCTGCTGCTGCTTCTTCAGGAAGGCCCTACAGAGAGAGTCAACACAGAGAGAGTCAACACAGAGAGAGAAAACACAGAGAGTCAACACAGAGAGAGACAACACAGAGAGAGTCAACACAGAGAGAGACAGAGTCAACACAGAGAGACACAGAGAGAGAGAGTCAACACAGAGAGAGACAGAGTCAACACAGAGA
Organism: Oncorhynchus masou masou; assembly: GCF_036934945.1. Classification (NCBI taxonomy): domain Eukaryota; kingdom Metazoa; phylum Chordata; class Actinopteri; order Salmoniformes; family Salmonidae; genus Oncorhynchus; species Oncorhynchus masou. The sequence continues at coordinate 4,251,096 of NC_088241.1, read as the reverse complement.
GACACAGAGAGAGAGACAGAGAGTCAACACAGAGAGAGGAAACAGAGAGAGAGAGAGACAACACAGAGAAAGAAAACACAGAGTCAACACAGAGAGAGAAAACACAGAGAGAGACAGAGAGAGAGACACAGAGAGTCAACACAGAGAGAGGAAACACAGAGAGAGAGAGACAACACAGAGAAAGAAAACACAGAGTCAACACAGAGAGAGAAAACAGAGAGTCAACACAGAGAGAGAAAAGACAATGTTAACACGTTTCCCATGCCAATAAAGCCCTTGAATTGAATTGAGAGAGACAGATTGAGCTGCACTTCCTAACCTCCTGTCCAACGTATGACCATATTAGAGAGACATATTTCCCTCAGATCACACAGATCCACAAAGAATTAGAAAACAAATCCAATTTTGAAAAACTCCCATATCTACTGGGTGAAATTCCACAGTGTGCCATCACAGCAGCAAGATGTGTGACCTGTTGCCACGAGTAAAGGGCAACCAGTGAAGAACACACACCATTGTAAATACAACCCATATTTATGCTTATTTATTTTATCTTGTGTCCTTTAACCATTTGTACATTGTTAAAACACTGTATATATATAATATGACATTTGTAATGTCTTTATTGTTTTGAAACTTCTGTATGTGTAATGTTTACTGTTCATTTTTATTGTTTTTCACTTTATATATTCACTTTATATATTATCTACCTCACTTGCTTTGGCAATGTTAACACATGTTTCCCATGCCAATAAAGCCCTTGAATTGAATTGAATTGAATTGACAGAGAGAGAGACAGACAGTCAACACACAGAGAGAGACAGAGAGAGAAAACACAGAGAAAGACAGAGAGACAAAGAGAGTCAACACAGAGAGACAGAGAGAGAGTCAACTCAGAGAAAGAGACAGAGAGAGGCAAGACAGAGAGAGAGAGTCAACTCAGAGAGAGAGACAGAGAGAGGCAAGACAGAGAGTCAACAGAGAGAGAGTCAACTAAGAGAGAGACAGAGAGAGAGAGAGTCAACTAAGAGAGAGACAGAGAGTCAACACAGAGAGAAAGAGTCAACACAGAGAGACAGAGAGTCAACAGAGAGAGAGACAGAGAGTCAACTAAGAGAGAGACAGAGAGAGTCAACACAGAGAGAAAGAGTCAACACAGAGAGAGACAGAGTCAACAGACAGAGAGACAGAGAGTCAACAGAGAGAGTGTCAACTCAGAGAGAGAGACAGAAAGTCAACAGAGAGTCAACTCAGAGAGAGACAGAGAGAGTCAAGACAGAGACAGAGTCAACAGAGAGAGAGAGAGAGAGTCAACTAAGAGAGAGACAGAGAGAGTCAACACAGAGAGAAAGAGTCAAAACAGAGAGAGACAGAGAGTCAACAGAGAGAGATAGACAGAGAGACAGAGAGTCAACAGAGAGAGAGTCAACTCAGAGAGAGAGACAGAGAGTCAACACAGAGAGAGAGACAGAGAGTCAACACAGAGAGAGACAGAGAGAGTCAACACAGAGAGAGACAGAGAGAGTCAACACAGAGAGAGACAGAGAGAGTCAACACAGAGAGAGAGACAGAGAGAGTCAACACAGAGAGAGGCAGAGAGACAAAGACACTAAGACACACCTGCGTGCGAGGAATCCTCGGGCAGCGCTCTGGAAGCGTATGATGGTGTCAGTGATCTTCAGGTCTCGCTCCTCCTCCAGGTGACCTAAGACTCCAGCCCTGAAGAACACTTTGCTCTGCCCAACTCTGAACAGGTTACGGTCCAGCTCCAACGCACTGATCTGGAGACAGAGAGAGGACGGATACAAAGATGAAATCACGTCCAGATATACATGTGCTTCAACACATAGGGCCCTATTTTGGTAAATGACAGGACAGCTTAGCTGTTCAATGGGACTCACCATGAGTTCACAGGCCTGCTTCCCGTCCATGAAGGTACGAGGGATAGCATTAGGAGTCAGGATCTCATACCTACAGGAAGAGACAGAGAGACTGGGACTGTGTTCTCTACATGACAACGTCAACTGACAGGCGAATGTGTGTTTCTGTGGGTGTGAGACAAATGGTTACGATAGCCATCATTGTGGATGTTAAGTGTTTCCTCTTGCCAGACACACACACACACACACACACACACACACATACACACACACACACACACACACACACACACACACACACACACACACACACACACACACACACACACACACACACACACACACACACACACACACACACACACACACACACACACACACACACACACACACACACACACACACACACGTTACCTCTGTCTGAACTCCTGGAAGGGGATGCGGTTGGGGAAGCCCTGTCTGCAGATGCGGATCCCCTCTAAGACTCCGTTACACCTCAGCTGGTCCAGAACAAGATGGGGAGTCAGCTTACCAGACTGACAGACAGAGAGAGAGAGAGGGAGAGAGAGAGAGAGAGACTTCACAAAATGGGACAAACACCAAATTGAGACTCTGCATGCAGAATTCTGCAAAAATATCCTCTGTGTACAACAAGCAAGAATTGAGAGAGAGAGAGAGAGATTTGTGGAGAGTGTGTGAGAGAGAGAGAGAGACAGAGAGAGAGAGAGGTCACGATCAGATGAGCTCCTGCATTTTTCAGCATTTTCTTTAAAAAAGATAGATTAGGAGTTAGATAAACTTGGATTTTTTGTCAGGAACACATACTGGATTCTACCCTCTACAACATAACCACCACTTCAAATCAAAACTTAAAACCTACAACCTGATATTGAACGGAGTTACGGAATCACCTGGAAGGTTCACAACTACCAAGATTTATTTCTCTATACAGCAAATTCTCTGGAAAACAACAGAAACCTGAAAACCCCATCCAACCTGGAACGGAGTGAGTAATGCTTAGTCTGAAACTATATTTTAAAAGCCAAAAGCCAAGAAGAAAAATACACAACATTACTTTATAAGGACTGAATTCTAACATAATTCTGCCAAGCTTGATACAGCTTCAACTAGCACTGACGTGTCAAGTGAGAGGTGTCAAAGCCCATTAGCCCAACAATGGCAGGAGAGTCACACAGTCTACCCCAACCAAATGGAGAGGCCTTAGAGGCTCCCTCCCGCTGTTCAGAGGTAATTAAAATACAGTACCCTTTGCATGTAAAGAATGATAAGTCAAGAAAAGATTACAAAATGAAGCTCCTTATGGAAAATCAAGAGACACTTTTTGCTGACTATTACAAAAATGGGAACATCAGCAACCTTATCTTCCACACAAACCATCTCCTGGCATGGCACAGTGCTATATTAGCACACTACCCCTTTGTTAAGAGAGGGGGGGTTAACGAGGGGTGGAAACTCAGAATACTTGATAACGAGGACTCTGAGTCAAGCAATATAAATATCTATAAGTCCGGAACAGTAATTGTACAGAGTAACACCAAACAGTTTCAGCTGGACTTTCACCTAATCAAAGAATTAGCCCAGCAGGAGAAGCTCTCCCTTGATAAAGATACCCCTACACCGAGCGGGTCAGACCAGACCTCTTCACTATGTAACCCCACAGACGAGCAACCCCCAGCGGAGAGTCAACCTCCCAGCACAGATTGAAATGAAGGACAAATTCACCCAGCTGGAGATAAGGCAGGTGGAGCTGGAACAGCAGGTGATCACACTTCAGTCAGCACAGACCCAGACAACAGCCCAGCACAACAACAGCCCCTTAACCAGACCAGGAGAGCTGGAGGTGGACAGAGACATATCTGCACTTTGGACAGTGGTGAGACAAATACAACAGGAGAAAGAGGAGCAGAACAGGCAACTAGAGGAGAGTATCAGACTGCTGGTGGAGGAGAGGTTGAGGGGGATGGAGGAGAGGGTGAGGGGGATGGAGGAGAGGTTGAGGGGGACGGCGTGTGACAGAGAACAACCCACTAGAGAGGTGGCCACCCCCACAGAGAAGCCAGCAGAACAGCCCACCTCAGCACCCAACAAAAATCTCGACACCACAGCAGAACAGTCCACACCAGACCCTGACCATAGAGTCGACATCACAGCAGAACAGACAAATGAAGAACCCCAAGCCCAGCGGCTCTCACCCCCTCTGAGCACCCCCCCTGTCAGCCACCCTGATAGCCCTTCTGACAACCCCCCCACACCCACTGAGGACAAACACAAGACACAGATTGTACTACTTATGGACTCAAATGGGAAATATATAGAAGAAAACACAGTGTGTCTAAACTCTGGTGTCCAAACACCCAGAGCGCCCTAGACCTTCTGTCTGAGGCCAAACTAGGCTCACCCAGCCACATAATAATACACACAGGCACAAACGACCTGAGGGCACAGCAGGAAAGAGTGGCCACAGCACTGAAGGGAGTGATTGAAAAGGCTTCTTCTACTTTCCCCAACGCACAAGTGGTTATCTCCACCCTGCTACCACGAAAAGACTTCCACCCTGCCACAATACAGCGGGTAAACGCAAGTATTTCCCGTGACTGTGCCTCAAAACCAAACGTTTTCCTGGCCCACCACTCCACCCTGGACTTGAACAGCCTCTATGACCAGGTCCACCTCTACAAGGCAGCAGTGCCCATCTTTGCCCGAACTGTAAAGGACATCGCTCTCAAACGTATCCCCAACACTTCACACAGGAGCAACAGATCAATAGACACCCCACCCAGACCAGCGAGACACCCTCCCAGACCTGCAGGACCCCCCTTGACCTACACATAGAGGACCCACGCCAAGAGGAATTACATCCAGACCACCGCACACCCAGACACATCCACACCCCTACCCCAACCAATCAACACCCCCACGTCAACCATGCCCACACCCCATTTAGGCCCCCTCAGATCAGACCTATGCCACTCCTGCCCACCCCATGCACCCCACCCCCGCAAAGAGGGCCTCAACATGGAAGCCACACATACGCCCAGGTAGTGAGCGGGCAAACGGTCCCAACCCCCACTCTCACACTCGCCCAAGCCAATGGCATGTACCAGATGCTCAGCAGGCTCTGCTCACACTTACTGGCCTGAGGCCAAACCACGACCAACAACATTGGACCCTTTATGGAACAAAAAGCCTTTACTATTTCATCCTGGAATATCCAAGGCCTGAGGTCATCTGCCTTTGGCCTGAAGAGCAGAAACCCGGACTTCACCAAAGAAATCGGTAATACAGACATTGTCATCCTGCAAGAAACCTGGTATAGAGGAGACAAACCCACTGGATGCCCTCTAGGTTACAGAGAGCTGGTAGTCCCATCCACCAAACTACCAGGTGTGAAACAGGGAAGGGACTCAGGGGGTATGCTAATTTGGTATAGAGCAGACCTAACTCACTCCATTAAATTAATCAAAACAGGAACATTCTACATTTGGCTAGAAATTCAAAAGGAAATTATCCTAACAGAGAAAAATGTCCTCCTGTGTGCTACCTATATCCCCCCACTAGAATCCCCATATTTTAATGAAGACAGCTTCTCCATCCTGGAGGGGGAAATCAATCATTTCCAGGCCCAGGGACATGTACTAGTCTGTGGTGACCTAAATGCCAGAACCGGACAAGAACCTGACACCCTCAGCACACAGGGGGACAAACACCTGCCTGGAGGTGACAGCATTCCCTCTCCCGTATGCCCCCCTAGGCACAACTATGACAACATAACCAACAAAAACGGGTCACAACTCCTGCAGCTCTGTCGCACGCTGGGTATGTACATAGTCAATGGTAGGCTTTGAGGGGACTCCTATGGTAGGTACACCTATAGCTCATCTCTTGGCAGTAGTACTGTAGACTACTTTATCACTGACCTCAACCCAGAGTCTCTCAGAGCGTTCACAGTCAGCCCACTGACACCCCTATCAGACCACAGCAAAATCACAGTCTACCTAAACAGAGCAATACTCAATCATGAGGCATCAAAGCCAAAGGAACTGAGTAACATTAAGAAATGCTATAGATGGAAGGAATGCAGTTTGGAAACCTACCAAAAACAATTAGGCAACAACAAATTCAATCCCTTTTAGACAATTTCCTGGGTAAAACGTTCCACTGTAATAGTGAAGGTGTAAACTTGGCAGTAGAAAATCTTAACAGTATATTTGACCTCTCATCTTCCCTATCAAATCTAAAAATCTCAAATAGAAAACCGAAGAAAATTAACCACAATGACAAATGGTTTGATGAAGAATGCAAAAATCTAAGAAAGAAATTGAGAAACCTGTCCAACCAAAAACATAGAGACCCGGAAAACCTGAGTCTACGCCTTCACTATGGTGAATCACTAAAACAATACAGAAATACACTACGGAAAAAGAAGGAACAGCATGTCAGAAATCAGCTCAATGTAATTGAAGAATCCATAGACTCTAACCACTTCTGGGAAAATTGGAAAACACTAAACAAAAAACAACACGAAGAATTATCTATCCAAAATGGAGATGTATGGGTAAACCACTTCTCCAATCTTTTTGGCTCTATAACAAAGAATAAAGAGCAAAAACATATACATGATCAAATACAGATCTTAGAATCAACTATTAAAGACTACCAGAACCCACTGGATTCTCCAATTTCATTGAATGAGTTACAGGACAAAATAAAAACCCTCCAACCCAAAAAGGCCTGTGGTGTTGATGGTATCCTCAATGAAATGATCAAATATACAGACAACAAATTCCAATTGGCTATACTAAAACTCTTTAACATCATCCTTAGCTCTGGCATCTTCCCCAATATTTGGAACCAAGGACTGATCACCACAATACACAAAAATGGAGACAAATTTGACCCCAATAACTACCGTGGAATATGCGTCAACAGTAACCTTGGGACAATCCTCTGCATTATCATTAACAGCAGACTCGTACACTTCCTCAATGAAAACAATGTACTGAGCAAATGTCAAATTGGCTTTTTACCAAATTACCGTACAACAGACCATGTATTCACCCTGCACACCCTAATTGACAACCAAACAAACCAAAACAAAGGCAAAGTCTTCTCATGCTTTGTTGATTTCAAAAAAGCCTTCGACTCAATTTGGCATGAGGGTCTGCTATACAAACTGATGGAAAGTGGTGTTGGGGGTAAAACATACGACATCATAAAATCCATGTACACAAACAACAAGTGTGCGGTTAAAATTGGCAAAAAACACACAAATTTCTTCACACAGGGTCGTGGGGTTAGACAGGGATGCAGCTTAAGCCCCACCCTCTTCAACATATATATCAACGAACTGGCGCGGGCACTAGAAAAGTCTGCAGCACCCGGCCTCACCCTACTAGAATCTGAAGTCAAATGTCTGCTGTTTGCTGATGATCTAGTGCTTCTGTCACCAACCAAGGAGGGCCTACAGCAGCACCTAGATCTTATGCACAGATTCTGTCAGACCTGGGCCCTGACAGTAAATCTCAGTAAGACAAAAATAATGGTGTTCCAAAAAAGGTCCAGTCACCAGGACAACAAATACAAATTCCATCTAGACACTGTTGCCCTAGAGCACACAAAAAACTATACATACCTTGGCCTAAACATCAGCGCCACAGGTAACTTCCACAAAGCTGTGAACGATCTGAGAGACAAGGCAAGAAGGGCATTCTATGCCATCAAAAGGAACATAAATTTCAACATACCAATTAGGATTTGGCTAAAAATACTTGAATCAGTCATAGAACCCATTGCCCTTTATGGTTGTGAGGTCTGGGGTCCGCTCACCAACCAAGACTTCACAAAATGGGACAAACATCAAATTGAGACTCTGCACGCAGAATTCTGCAAAAATATCCTCCGTGTACAACGTAGAACACCAAATAATGCATGCAGAGCAGAATTAGGCCGATACCCACTAATTATCAAAATCCAGAAAAGAGCTGTTAAATTCTACAACCACCTAAAAGGAAGCGATTCCCAAACCTTCCACAACAAAGCCATCACCTACAGAGAGATGAACCTGGAGAAGAGTCCCATAAGCAAGCTGGTCCTGGTCAAATTGTGCTGCTGTCCTGGGGCTCTGTGGGGTGTGTTTGTGTTTGTGAACAGAGCCCCAGGACAGCAGCACAATTTGACCCAACCAAATCATGAGAAAACAAAAAGATAATTACTTGACACATTGGAAAGAATTAACAAAAAAACAAAGCAAACTAGAATGCTATTTGGCCCTAAACAGAGAGTACACAGCGGCAGAATACCTGACCACTGTGACTGACACAAACTTAAGGAAAGCTTTGACTATGTACAGACTCAGTGAGCATAGCCTTGCTATTGAGAAAGGCCACCGTAGACAGACCTGGCTCTCAAGAGAAGACAGACTATGTGCGCACTGCCCACAAAATGAGGTGGAAACTGAGCTGCACTTCCTAAACTCCTGTCCAACGTATGACCATATTAGAGAGACATATTTCCCTCAGATTACACAGATCCACAAAGAATTAGAAAACAAATCCAATTTTGATAAACTCCCATATCTACTGGGTGAAATTCCACATTGTGCCATCACAGCAGCAAGATGTGTGACCTGTTGCCACAAGAAAAGGGCAACCAGTGAAGAACAAACACCATTGTAAATACAACCCATATTTATGCTTATTTATTTTCCCTTGTGTCCTTTAACCATTTGTACATTGTTACAACACTGTATATATAATATGACATTTGTAATGTCTTTATTGTTTTGCAACTTCTGTATGTATAATGTTTACTGTTAATTTTAATTGTTTATTTCACTTTTGTATAATATCTACCTCACTTGCTTTGGCAATGTTAACACACGTTTACCATGACAATAAAGCTCCTTGAATTGAATTGAATTGAGATGAAAGACAGACAGACACAGACAGACAGACAGACAGACAGACAGACAGACAGACAGACAGACAGACAGACAGACAGACAGACAGACACAGAGATAGAGAAAGAGAGAGAGAGAGATGAAAGACAGACACAGAGAGACAGAGACAGACAGACAGAGAGAGATAGAGGGAGAGGGAGAGATGAAAGACAGACACAGAGAGACAGACAGAGAGACAGACAGACAGAGAGAAAGAGAGAGAGAGAGAGAGAGAGAGATGAAAGACAGACACAGAGAGACAGACAGACAGACAGACAGACAGACAGACAGACAGACAGACAGACAGACACAGAGATAGAGAAAGAGAGAGAGATGAAAGACAGACACAGAGAGACAGAGAGACAGACAGACAGAGAGAAAGAGAGAGAGAGAGAGAGAGAGAGAGAGAGATGAAAGACAGACACAGAGAGACAGACACAGAGAGACAGTCAGAGAGTGTAGGGTTATGACCTGTGGTTGAATATATAGTCTGTCTGTTTGAGAGATAGAGGGAAATCAATTTATAGCCTGGCTGTGTGAGCATCCTAACCCTCCCCTCCCTTCTCCCCTCCTCCTCTTCTCTCTTCCTCTCCTCTCTCACCTTCTTCTCGTGGTTGGGGATGATACAGCGGAGGAAGTTCGGGTTGGTGTTGCGTAGTGTTGCCATCAGCTTGGTGAGGGACTCCTTGTAGAGCTGACCCACGGTCCTGAACATCCCCTTCTTAGTCTTCAGCCCCGCACCGAAGTTGACCGGCCCACTGTTGGTGTCGTTGGACACCTGGTCCAGACCTACGGGCCTCTCCACTACACACAGAGGACGTCACAGTTAGAACAGCTCTGATTGGTGGGTTGGTGGTGGAGGGACCAGAGCTACAGACATGAGTTTGGCCAACTAGGTTAGTGATTTGGAACGGGCTCCATGTTGGTGGGAGAGGTTTCAGTTAACACTGTAGTTGGAATGCAAATGACAATGTTAGTGTCATGGGGGGCTTGGTGCCAACATGGAAGACAGTTTATCAAACTCTGTATATCTGTGGCTTGCTGTTTTGTAAAAACACGTGTATCAAAATCGCAACTGTTTAAGTATTCTGAACGTAGCCCTGGTGAGGATGTGAGAGCAGTGCCTTGTGGTTTATAGAGCTTCTATAGAAATGAAGTGAATTCCTTCAGAATGTTGCAAAAGATTTCAAAAAGCAACGCATGAACACCAGACCATCACAGCACTGTCACTAAAAGCAAATCAACAACAACAACAACAACAACTAAGTACAAATGTAAAGTGAGATATATAGAAAAGAGTTGAGAAATGTATACTCAAACAGAGTTGAGAAGTATTCAGAGGACAACAGTAACAACATGGTACTAAACATGACACTATGAACTACACCACTCACACACAACATAACACAACACACCAGGGGTCTACCAGGCACTAGGGGGAGGGGGGGGGGGTGCCGTGACACAAGCAGACGTAGGAAGAAACCTACTGTCAGAGCCATTGGTCTGCAGTGTGGCATAGGAGTCAAAGAAATATACTCGAGGAAGAGTCTGAATATCTGAGGTAGGAGAGGAGGAAGTCAACATGGAAAGAAAAGAGGAGGGACAGAGGGAGAAGAAGGTGGACAGAGAGGAAAGAAAGAGTGACAAGGGAAAGAAGAACAGGACAGTGGAGAAGGGAGGAGGGAGTGAGAGAATAGTTTGAGTTGAAGATAAACAGAGAAGGGAACGAGAGGGGAGAGAAAACAGTGAGAGGAGGGCAGATACAGAAAGAGAGCAAATAGAAGAGAAGAATAGTAGAGAGAGAAATAAAGCTGTTAGTTCATTCTGGGGAAGCAGTATTATGCTGTGAATCAAACAGATATGGGGGAATCCTCATAGGTGGATTTCACCTGTCTATTAGAAACAGTTAGGTCAGTGCCATTTCTGACTAACACTTTGATAAAGGGACCAAGTATGAAGTATTTGTTGACCCTGTGTGTGTGTGTGTGTGTGTGTGTGTGTGTGTGTGTGTGTGTGTCGTACCCTCTCTCCAGAGCTCAGAGATGAAGTGATCAGAGGACTGGTGGAGGAGAGACGCTATGTTGTCATTCAGAGGATCCATGTTCTTCACCAGCCAATCATCTGCCTTATAGTCCACCTGACAGGAGAAGAGAGAGGGAGAGAGACAGAGAGAGAGAGCGAGAGAGAGGGAGAGAGAGACAGAGAGAGAGAGAGGGAGAGACAGAGGGAGAGAGAGAGAGAGAGGGAGAGAGAGAGAGAGACAGAGAGAGAGGGAGAGAGAAAATTATCTTAACAGAGGAAATTATCAAAAGGAAATTATCTTAACAGAGAAAAATGTCCTCCTGTGTGCTACCTATATCCCCCCACTAGAATCCCCATACTTTAATGAAGACAGCTTCTCCATCCTGGAGGGGGAAGTCAATCATTTCCAGGCCCAGGGACATGTACTAGTCTGTGGCGACCTAAATGCCAGAACCGGACAAGAACCTGACACCCTCAGCACACAGGGGGACAAACACCTGCCTGCAAGTCACAGCATTCCCTCCCACATATGCCCCCCCTAGGAACAACTATGACAACATAACAAACAAAAACGGGTCACAACTCCTGCAGCTCTGTCGCACGCTGGGTAAGTACATAGTCAATGGTAGGCTTCGAGGGGACTCCTATGGTAGGTACACCTATAGCTCAGACTACTTTATCACTGACCTCAACCCAGAGTCTCTCAGAGCGTTCACAGTCAGCCCACTGACACCCCTATCAGACCACAGCAAAATCACAGTCTACTTGAACAGAGCAATACCCAATCACGAGGCATCAAAGCCAAAGGAACTGAGTAACATTAAGAAATGCTATAGATGGAAGGAATGCAGTTTGGAAACCTACCAAAAAACAATTAGGCAACAACAAATCCAATCCCTTTTAGACAATTTCCTTGGTAAAACGTTCCACTGCAATAGTGAAGGTGTAAACTTGGCAGTAGAAAAACTTAACAGTATATTTGACCTCTCAGCTTCCCTATCAAATCTAAAAATCTCAAATAGAAAACCGAAGAAAATGAACAACAATGACAAATGGTTTGATGAAGAATGCAAAAATCTAAGAAAGAAATTGAGAAACCTTTCCAACCAAAAACATAAAGACTCGGAAAACCTGAGTCTACGCTTTCACTATGGTGAATCACTAAAACAATACAGAAATACTCTACGGAAAAAGAAGGAACAGCACGTCAGAAATCAGCTCAATGTAATTGAAGAATCCATAGACTCTAACCACTTCTGGGAAAATTGGAAAACACTAAACAAACAACAACACAAAGAATTATCTATCCAAAATGGAGATGTATGGGTAAACCACTTCTCCAATCTTTTTGGCTCTATAACAAAGAATAAAGAGCAAAAACATATACATGATCAAATACAAATCTTAGAATCAACTATTAAAGACTACCAGAACCCACTGGATTCTCCAATTACCTTGAACGAGTTACAGGACAAAATAAAAACCCTCCAACCCAAAAAGGCCTGTGGTGTTGATGGTATCCTTAATGAAATGATCAAATATACAGACAACAAATTCCAATTGGCTATACTAAAACTCTTTAACATCATCCTTAGCTCTGGCATCTTCCCCAATATTTGGAACCAAGGACTGATCACCCCAATCCACAAAAGTGGAGACAAATTTGACCCCAATAACTACCGTGGAATATACGTCAACAGTAACCTTGGGAAAATCCTCTGCATTATCATTAACAGCAGACTCGTACATTTCCTCAATGAAAACAACGTACTGAGCAAATGTCAAAATGGCTTTTTACCAAATTACCGTACAACAGACCATGTATTCACCCTGCACACCCTAATTGACAACCAAACAATCCAAAACAAAGGCAAAGTCTTCTCATGCTTTGTTGTTTTCAAAAAAGCCTTTGCCTCAATTTGGTATGAGGGTCTGCTATACAAACTGATGGAAAGTGGTGTTGGGGGTAAAACATACGACATTATAAAATCCATGTACACAAACAAGTGTGCGGTTAAAATCGGCAAACAACACACACATTTCTTCACACAGGGTCGTGGGGTGAGACAGGGATGCAACTTAAGCCCCATCCTCTTCAACATATACATCAACGAATTGGCGCGGGCACTAGAAAAGTCTGCAGCACCCGGCCTCACCCTAATAGAATCCGAAGTCAAATGTCTGCTGTTTGCTGATGATCTGGTGCTTCTGTCACCAACCAAAGAGGGCCTACAACAGCACCTAGATCTTCTGCACAGATTCTGTCAGACCTGGGCCCTGACAGTAAATCTCAGTAGGACAAAAATAATGGTGTTCCAAAAAATGTCCAGTCGCCAGGACCACAAATACAAATTCCATCTAGACACTGTTGCCCTAGAGCACACAAAAAACTATACATACCTTGGCCTAAACATCAGAACCACAGGTAACTTCCACAAAGCTGTGAACGATCTGAGAGACAAGGCAAGAATGGCATTCTATGCCATCAAAAGGAACATAAATGTCAACATACCAATTAGGATCTGGCTAAAAATACTTGAATCAGTCATAGAGCCCATTGCCCTTTACGGTTGTGAGGTCTGGGGTCCACTCACCAACCAAGACTTCACAAAATGGGACAAACACCAAATTGAGACTCTGCATGCAGAATTCTGCAAAAATATCCTCCGTGTACAACGTAGAACACCAAATAATGCATGCAGAGCAGAATTAGGCCGATACCCACTAATTATCAAAATCCAGAAAAGAGCTGTTAAATTCTACAACCACCTAAAAGGAAGCGACTCCCAAACCTTCCATAACAAAGCCATCACCTACAGAGAGATGAACCTGGAGAAGAGTCCCCTAAGCAAGCTGGTCCTGGGGCTCTGTTCACAAACACAAACACACCCCACAGAGCCCCAGGACAGCAGCACAATTTGACCCAACCAAATCATGAGAAAACAAAAAGATAATTACTTGACACATTGGAAAGAATTAACAAAAAAACAGAGCAAACTAGAATGCTATTTGGCCCTAAACAGAGAGTACACAGTGGCAGAATACCTGTCGACTGTGACTGACCCAAAATAAGGAAAGCTTTGACTATGTACAGACTTAGTGAGCATAGCCTTGCTATTGAGAAAGGCCGCCGTAGACAGACATGCCATCACAGCAGCAATATTTGTGACCTGTTGCCACAAGAAAAGGACAACCAGTGAAGAACAAAAACCATTGTAAATATAACCGATATTTATGCTTATTTATTTTCCCTTGTGTACTTTAACTATTAGTACATTGTTACAACACTGTATATATATATATATATAATATGACATTTGTAATGTCTTTATTGTTTTGAAACTTCTGTATGCGTAATGTATACTGTTAATTTTTATTGTTTATTTCACTTTTGTATATTATCTACCTCACTTGCTTTGGCAATGTTATCACATGTTTCCCATGACAATAAAGCCCCTTGAATTGAATTGAGAGAGAGAGAGGGGGAGAGAGAGAGAGAGAGAGAGAGGGAAAGAGAGAGAGAGAGGGAGAGACAGAGAGTGAGAGAGAGGGAGAGAGAGAAAGAGAGAGAGGGAGAGACAGAGAGACACAGAGAGAGAGTGAGACAGAGAGAGAGAGTGAGAGAGAGAGAGGGGATTTAGAAACACCTTTCCATGTTGGTGTATGAAGATGGACAGAAGGACAGAACGAGAGGAAGATGTAAACCGTTCCAGTGTAAGGGAGGAGGGATGATAAAGAGAGGAAGATGTAAACCGTTCCAGTGTAAGGGAGGAGGGATGATAAAGAGAGGAAGGTGTAAACCGTTCCAGTGTAAGGGAGGAGGATAAAGAGAGGAAGGTGTAAACCGTTCCAGTGTAAGGGAGGAGGGATGATAAAGAGAGGAAGGTGTAAACCGATCCAGTGTAAGGGAGGAGGGATGATAAAGAGAGGAAGGTATAAACCGTTCCAGTGTAAGGGAGGAGGGATGATAAAGAGAGGAAGGTGTAAACCGTTCCAGTATAAGGGAGGAGGGATGATAAAGAGAGGAAGGTGTAAACCCTTCCAGTGTAAGGGAGGAGGGATGATAAAGGGAGGAAGATGTAAACCGTTCCAGTGTAAGGGAGGAGAGATGATAAAGGGAGGAAGATGTAAACCGTTCCAGTGTAAGGGAGAGGGGATGATAAAGAGAGGAAGGTGTAAACCGTTCCAGTGTAAGGGAGGAGAGATGATAAAGGGAGGAAGATGTAAACCGTTCCAGTGTAAGAGAGGAGGGATGATAAAAAGAGGAAATGTAAACCGTTCCAGTGTAAGGGAGGAGGGATGATAAAGGGAGGATGATGTAAACCGTTCCAGTGTAAGGGAGGAGGGGTGATAAAGAGAGGAAGGTATAAACCGTTCCAGTGTAAGGGAGGAGGGATGATAAAGGGAGGATGATGTAAACCGTTCCAGTGTAAGGGAGGAGGGATGATAAAGAGAGGAAGGTATAAACCGTTCCAGTGTAAGGGAGGAGGGATGATAAAGGGAGGATGATGTAAACCGTTCCAGTGTAAGGGAGGAGAGATGATAAAGGGAGGAAGGTGTAAACCGTTCCAGTGTAAGGGAGGAGGGATGATAAAGAGAGGAAGATGTAAACCGTTCCAATGTAAGGGAGGAGAGATGATAAAGGGAGGAAGATGTAAACCGTTCCAGTTTAAGGGAGGAGAGATGATAAAGAGAGGAAGATGTAAACCGTTCCAGTGTAAGGGAGGAGGGTAAAGAGAGGAAGATGTAAACCTTTCCAGTGTAAGGGAGGAGGGATGATAAAGAGAGGAAGGTGTAAACCGTTCCAGTGTAAGGGAGGAGGGATGATAAAGAGAGGAAGGTGTAAACCGTTCCAGTGTAAGGGAGGAGGGATGTTAAAGAGAGGAAGTAATAAACCGTTCCAGTGTAAGGGAGGAGGGATGATAAAGAGAGGAAGGTGTAAACCGTTCCAGTGTAAGGGAGGAGGGATGATAAAGGGAGGAAGATGTAAACCGTTCCAGTGTAAGGGAGGAGGGATGATAAAGAGAGGAAGGTATAAACCGTTCCAGTGTAAGGGAGGAGGGATGTTAAAGAGAGGAAGTAATAAACCGTTCCAGTGTAAGGGAGGAGGGATGATAAAGAGAGGAAGATGTAAACCGTTCCAGTGTAAGGGAGGAGGGATGATAAAGGGAGGAAGATGTAAACCGTTCCAGTTTAAGGGAGGAGAGATGATAAAGAGAGGAAGATGTAAACCGTTCCAATGTAAGGGAGGAGAGATGATAAAGGGAGGAAGATGTAAACCGTTCCAATGTAAGGGAGGAGAGATGATAAAGGGAGGAAGATGTAAACCGTTCCAGTTTAAGGGAGGAGAGATGATAAAGAGAGGAAGATGTAAACCGTTCCAGTGTAAGGGAGGAGGGTAAAGAGAGGAAGATGTAAACCTTTCCAGTGTAAGGGAGGAGGGATGATAAAGAGAGGAAGGTGTAAACCGTTCCAGTGTAAGGGAGGAGGGATGATAAAGAGAGGAAGGTGTAAACCGTTCCAGTGTAAGGGAGGAGGGATGATAAAGAGAGGAAGGTGTAAACCGTTCCAGTGTAAGGGAGGAGGGATGATAAAGAGAGGAAGGTGTAAACCGTTCCAGTGTAAGGGAGGAGGGATGTTAAAGAGAGGAAGTAATAAACCGTTCCAGTGTAAGGGAGGAGGGATGATAAAGAGAGGAAGGTGTAAACCGTTCCAGTGTAAGGGAGGAGGGATGATAAAGGGAGGAAGATGTAAACCGTTCCAGTTTAAGGGAGGAGAGATGATAAAGAGAGGAAGATGTAAACCGTTCCAGTGTAAGGGAGGAGGGTAAAGAGAGGAAGATGTAAACCTTTCCAGTGTAAGGGAGGAGGGATGATAAAGAGAGGAAGGTGTAAACCGTTCCAGTGTAAGGGAGGAGGGAT
>NC_088241.1:4219315-4229315 GCF_036934945.1 Oncorhynchus masou masou | reverse complement strand
TTGATCCTGTGGACCAGCCAACGGAACAGGCGCTCATATGTAGCTTTGGCCAACGCCTCCACAGCAAAGTCAGCCTAGAGAGAGAGAGAGAGGAGAGAGAAGGGAGAGAGAATAGATAAAGAGAGAGAGAAGAGTGAGCGAGAAGAGAAAGAGAAGATAGAGAACAGATAGAGGAGAGAAAAGAGAGAGAAGAGAGAAAGAGAGCGAGAGAAGAGAGAGTGATAGAGAAGAGAGAGAAGAGAGAGAAGAGAGAGAAAAGAGAGAGAAGAGAGAGAGAAGAGAGAGAAGAGAGAGAGAAGAGTTAGAGTGAAGAGAGAGAGAGAAGAGTTAGAGAGAAGAGTGAGAGAGAAGAGTGAGAAAAGAGAGAGAGCATTATTACATTAGAGATTTTAAGAAACCAGCATGTGCTTCTTACACCAATTGTATGTACAGTGGGGCAAAAAAGTATTTAGTCAGCCACCAATTGTGCAAGTTCTCCCACTTAAAAAGATGAGAGAGGCCTGTAATTTTCATCATAGGTACACTTCAACTATGACAGACAAAATGAGAAAAAAATCCAGAAAATCACATTGTAGGAAACACAAACGTTATCTTATCTCCTAATCCTTCCTTCTATGTTACAGTCACACTGTCATGACTTCCACCGAAGTCAGTTCCTCTCCCTGTTCTGGCGGTGTTCGGCGGTTGACGTCACCGGTCTTCTAGCCATCACCGATCCACCTTTCATTTTCCATTTGTTTTGTCTTGTTTTCCCACACACCTGGTTTACATTCCCTCATTACTTGTCATGTATTTAACCCTCAGTTCCCCCCATGTCTGTGTGTGTAATTGTTTGTTGTGAAGTGCTTGTGCAATCTGACTGGTTCGCAACGGGTTATTTTGTTGTTCTGGGTGCCGTTGGTTTTGCATATTAAACTGCTCCGGTTATTACCCAGTTCTGCTCTCCTGCGCCTGACTTCCCTGCAGCCAGTCACTCACCCCTTACACACCACCCACAGCGGGGTCTCTGTATGGTGAAGGGTAACTTGGTGGAGTCCCATACATCAGTTCTGTCCAGCTAAAACGTCAACTACAGTTTTCTCCTCAGCACTCTTGAATCTCTTGAACTTCATCATCATATGGAGCATGACCAAAGTCCTTATTCTACTGCGGCTTAGTTTACAATTGCTTTCTCTAAGCAGGTGCTGTTATCCTAATGCCAAAGGCACATCTTGTCTTTAACTCAAACACCATATGTGCTCGGGAGGGAGAGGACTGGATACAACAAGCTATTTAGGTCAGAAAGGGGAGAGGCGCTGTGCTGTGATGTGATGTTTTATTTATTTTTTAAGCTAATTTTGCAGCAAGCTTGAGTGATTTGAGATGGCAGGGAGTTCCATGCATCCATGGTGCTATATATTACTGTGTGTTGCTTTGAATTCGTTTTGTCTTTAGAGACCGTGAGGAGGCCGCCTGTGGCCTGTCTTGTGGGGTACGCCTGTCTGTCAGAGCTGTGTTAGTTGATTGAATAGACAGTTTGTAGTTTTTAACACATTAATATTTCTACAAAACACAAGAAGCGACGCAGTCAATCTCTGCTCTAAGCCAGAAGAGGTCAACAAGCATTTAGTTGACATGAACTCTCTGTGAACACGGCAGGGCAAGACGTGCTGTTTTGGTCTGATATGCCCTCTTTACAGCTCCTGACCCGATCACCTGGAAGTAATCAGGACATGATAAAACTCCAGCTTCTTTCCTCAAGTGTGGTGTTAAGAATGCTGAGCATCTCTTTATCACAGACAGACCTCTCCCCATCTTTCCAACAACTGAATTGTCACGCCCTGGCCTTAGTTATCTTTGTTTTCTTTATTATTTTGGTTAGGTCAGGGTGTGACATGGGGGATTTATGTGCTTTGTCTTGTCTAGGGTTTTTTGTATGTTTATGGGGCTGTTTCCTTTCTAGGTAGTTTTGTATGTTTATGGGGCTGTTACCTGTCTTGGTAAATTGTATGTCTATGGTTGCCAAGATTGGTTCTCAATTAGAGTCAGCTGTCTATCGTTGTCTCTGATTGGGAACCATATTTAGGCAGCCATATTCTTTGGGTATTTTGTGGGTGATTGTTTCCTGTGTCAGTGTTTGTGCCACACGGGACAATTTTCGGGTTTTCACGTTTCTTGTTTTGTATTTTGTTCATGTTTGAGTTATCTTATTAAAATACCATGAACTATAACCACGCTGCATTTTGGTCCGCCTCTCATTCCCAGGAAGAAAGCCGTGACATGAATTAATATACCTTGACCATGACAACTTAAAGTCTAAGGTGACACCAATAAGTTTAGTCTCCTCAACTTGCTCAAAAGCTACATTATTCATTACCAAATTCAGCTGAGGTTTATAACTCATGGAGTGATTTGTACCAACTACTATGCCATTAGTCTTAGATATTGTCACGTATGCTCCCTCTCCAGGCTCTAGGTCATCAGGCTGCTGATTATCCCACACACCTGTCACCATCGTCAATCGCACCTGCACCTCATCAGACTCACCTGTGCTCTATCACCTCCCTGATTACCTCCCCTATATCTGTCTCTCCCATTGGTTCCTTCCCCAGGTGTTATTGTTTCTGTTTCAGTGTTTCATGTCTGTACGTTGTTCATGTTTCTTGTTTTGTATTATGTTGTGTTTATTGATTAAATCACTCACTCCATGAACTTGCTTCCCGACTCTCAGCGCACATCGTTACAGATGTGCTCAGGACTAGTGTATTAATGTGTGTGTGTGTCTCACCTGTTCTTTGGTCTGGGCCTTCTGAACGTACTCGCGTCCTACTTTGATCCTGGGGGTGAGGATGGCCCGGGAGAACTCCAGCACGCTGATGCCCAGCAGGTGGCTCAGTTTCTGGGCAGCCGTGTCGTCTGGCATGGAGCACTGGTCCTGGTTCTTCTCCTTAGTGAACGAGATGTTCCCAAACTGGAGCACCGCAGAGATCACCTTCAACATGGCTAACAGGAGGGAGGGATACAGACAGACAGGCAGAAAGTGAGGGATGGAGAGGAGGGGAGGGAGACAGACAGACAGGCAGAAAGAGAGGGATGGAGAGGAGGGGAGGGGGACAGACAGACAGGCAGAAAGAAAGGGATGGAGAGAAAATAGTTTTTTACTTCCATGTTCTGAGGAAAGCTCTGTCCCCTCCCCTCCCCTCCACCCATCCCTCTCTCGCTTACACAGAGACTCCTCTGGTGTGAATCCCATGATGGTCATAGAGTCCATGGTCTGGGTGAAGTTGTCAGCATCACTTTGGCCTGGAACAGGTATAGCACCTCCACTCAGAAACCTGTACTGGTCAGCACTACCAAGGAGAAGGTCTGCTACAGACAGAGAGGAAGAGAGAGAGAGGGAAACAGAGAGACAGGGAAACAGATAGAGACAGGGAAACAGAGAGACAGGGAAACAGAGAGAGAGAGGGAAACAGAGAGACAGGGAAACAGAGAGAGAGAGGGAAACAGAGCGACAAGGAAACAGAGAGAGGGAAACAGAGGGACAGGAAAACAGAGAGAGAGAGGGAAACAGAGAGACAGGGAAACAGAGAGAGAGAGAGGGAAACAGAGAGAGAGAGGGAAACAGAGAGAGAGAGGGAAACAGAAAGACAGGGAAACAGAGAGAGAGAGGGAAACAGAGAAAAAGAAACAGAGAGAAAGGGAAACAGAGAGAGAGAAACAGAGAGATAGAGAGAAACAGAAAGAGAGAGGGACACAGAGAGAGAAACAGAGAGACAGGGAAACAAATAGATAGAGGGAAACAGAGAGAGAGGGAAACAGAGAGAGACAGGGAAACAGAGAGAGAAACAGAGAGAGAGGGAAACAGAGAGACAGGGAAACAGAGAGAGACAGGGAAACAGAGAGACAGGGAAACAGAGAGAGAGAGGGAAACAGAGAAAGAGAAACAGTGAGAGAGGGAAACACAGAGAGAGAAACAAAGAGAGAGAGGGAAACAGGTAGATAGAGGGAAACAGAAAGAGAGAGGGACACAGAGAGAGAAACAGAGAGAGAGGGAAACAGATAGAGAGAGGGAAACAGATAGAGGGAAACAGAGAGAGAGAGGAAAACAGAGAGAGAAACAGAGAGAGAGGGAAACAGAGAGAGAGGGAAACAGAGCAAGAGAGAGGGAAACAGAGGGAGAGAAACAGAGAGAGAGGGAAACAGATAGAGGGAAATGGAGAGAAAGAGGGAAACAGAGAGAGAGAAACACAGAGAGAGAGATGATAATAATCAGTAAAAGGATCAAATTTCATGAATCAAAGTTCATTTTTCAAACAAAAACATGAAACAGATCTATCTATTCACCGTATCTACCTATTCACCAGATCTACCTATTCACCAGATCTACCTATTCACTGTATCTACCTATTCACCATATCTACCTATTCACTGTATCTACCTATTCCCTGTATCTACCTATTCACCGTATCTACCTATTCACTGTATCTACCTATTCACTGTATCTACCTATTCACCGTATCTACCTATTCACTGTATATACCTATTCACCGTATCTACCTATTCACCAGATCTACCTATTCACTGTATCTACCTATTCACCATATCTACCTATTCACTGTATCTACATATTCACTGTATCTACCTATTCACCGTATCTACCTATTCACTGTATCTACCTATTCACCGTATCTACCTATTCACCAGATCTACCTATTCACCAGATCTACCTATTCACTGTATCTACCTATTCACCAGATCTATCTATTCACTGTATCTACCTATTCACCGTATCTACCTATTCACTGTATCTATCTATTCACCGTATCTACCTATTCACCAGATCTATCTATTCACCGTATCTACCTATTCACCAGATCTATCTATTCACCAGATCTATTTATTCACCAGATCTGTCTATTCATCAGATCTACCTATTCACCAGATCTACCTATTCACCAGATCTATCTAGATCTACCAGATCTACCTCTTCAAGGAATACCTAGGATAGGATAAGTAATCCTTCTCACCCCCCTTAAATGATTTAGATGCACTATTGTAAAGTGGCTGTTCCACTGGATGTCAGAAGGTGAATTCACCAATTTGTAAGTCGCTCTGGATAAGAACGTCTGCTAAATGACTTAAATGTAAATGTAATGTAATGTATTCACCAGATCTATCTAATCGCCGTATCTACCTATTCACCAGATCTACCTATTCACCAGATATATCTATTCACCGTATCTATCTATTCACCAGATCTATCTATTTGCCGTATCTACCTATTCACCAGATCTATCTATTCACCAGATCTATCTATTCACCCTGTCTATCTATTCACCAGATCTACCTATTCACCAGATATATCTATTCACCGTATCTACCCATTCACCAGATCTACCTATTCACCAGATCGATCTATTCATCAGATCTATCTATTCACCAGATCTATCTATTCACCGTATCTACCTATTCACCATATCTACCTATTCACCAGATCTACCTATTCACCAGATCTATCTATTCACCAGATCTACCTATTCACCGTATCTACATATTCACCAGATCTACCTATTCACCAGATCTACCTATTCACTGTATCTACCTATTCACCGTATCTACCTATTCACAGTATCTACCTATTCACCGCATCTACCTATTCACCATATCTACCTATTCACCAGATCTACCTATTCACTGTATCTACCTATTCACCGTATCTACCTATTCACCAGATCTACCTATTCACCGTATCTACCTATTCACTGTATCTACCTATTCACCGTATCTACCTATTCACCAGATCTACCTATTCACTGTATCTACCTATTCACCATATCTACCTATTCACCAGATCTACCTATTCACTGTATCTACCTATTCACCGTATCTACCTATTCACCAGATCTACCTATTCACCGTATCTACCTATTCACCGTATCTACCTATTCACCAGATCTACCTATTCACTGTATCTACCTATTCACCATATCTACCTATTCACCAGATCTACCTATTCACTGTATCTACCTATTCACTGTATCTACCTATTCACCAGATCTACCTATTCACCGTATCTACCTATTCACTGTATCTACCTATTCACCATATCTACCTATTCACTGTATCTACCTATTCACCATATCTACCTATTCACCGTATCTACCTATTCAACCCATCCCCTTTCTCCTCTCCCTCTCTTTCTTCCCTCCCTCTGCTACCCTCTCTTTCTTCCCACCCTCTCCTACCCTCTCTTTCTTCCCACCCTCACCTACCCTCACTTTCTCCCCTACCTCTCCTACCCTCTCTTTCTCCCCACCCTCACTTACCCTCTCTTTCTCTGCTCCCTCTCCTACCCTCTCTTTCTTCCCTCCCTCACCTACCCTCTCTTTCTCCCCTACCTCACCTACCCTCTCTTTCTCCGCTCCCTCTCCTACCCTCTCTTTCTTCCCACCCTCTCCTACCCTCTTTCTTCCCTCCCTCTCCTACCCTCTCTTTCTTCAAACCCTCACCTACCCTCTCTTTCTTCCCACCCTCACCTACCCTCACTTTCTTCAAACCCTCACCTACCCTCTCTTTCTTCCCACCCTCACCTACCCTCTCTTTCTCCCCTCCCTCTCCTACCCTCTCTTTCTTCCCTCCCCCTCCTACCCTCTCTTTCTTCCCACCCTCACCTACCCTCTCTTTCTCCGCTCCCTCTCCTACCCTCTCTTTCTTCCCTCCCTCTCCTACCCTCTCTTTCTCCCCTACCTCACCTACCCTCTCTTTCTTCCCTCCCTCTCCTACCCTCTCTTTCTTCCCACCCTCACCTACCCTCTCTTTCTCCGCTCCCTCTCCTACCCTCTCTTTCTTCCCTCCCTCTCCTACCCTCTCTTTCTCCCCTACCTCACCTACCCTCTCTTTCTCCGCTCCCTCTCCTACCCTCTCTTTCTCCCCTCCCTCTCCTACCCTCTCTTTCTTCTCTCCCTCTCCTACCCTCTCTATCTCCTCTCCCTCTCCTACACTCTCTTTCTCCTCTCCCCCTCTCTCACCTCTGGTGGTCTCTGAAGCTCCACACATGAGTTGGTAGAAGATGTGGAAGGTCCTTTCATCTTTGGCCTGGCGGATCGCCCTCGACTTCTCCAGCAGGTCTGAGGTCAGGGGTAAAGGAAGGGTTCAATAGCCCCAGACACTAACCTAAGGTCAGTTTTGCATCCCCTGCTTCCCTGAGCTCACCCCTATGTGTAGGGCAACTTCTACCTGATGACAGATTAGCAGTGACCCAACAGTGAGCATACTAATAAATTACAACAGTAATATTTAGGTTGGGACTCGAAACAGAGTCTGACTGCAGAGGAAGGATACAGGTCTCAATGTTGGCACCGACAATATATCCAGCCACGTCAAAGTTAATACGGATGAATTTGCCCTGAGAGACAAGAGGAGAAGAAATGTGTCAGTTGATGATTAACATATTGTAACGACCCTGGGTTTATAAGCGAGGAAATCGACTCTGCCGCTCGATCATGCTTTTGCTGTACAGTCGATAGTGCGCCGAAGCCTCGGGCTCGACCTGCTCCCTGCCTGTTTCATTACAATATTAATTAAAAAATGATACAAACACAGTAAATAAAAATACAGCCAATTAAAAACATACTGTAGATCTTATCTGGGATCAATCTAGATATTAATACATTCTTACAAATCTGGAGGAGTTGTCGTTCTTGACAGTCTTGGCATTTCCGAAGGCCTCCAGGATTGGGTTGGCCTGTAGCAGCTGTCTCTCTAGCTCCCCCTGGAGGACAGGACAGGCACCGCATCAACACTGGGACATGCATCACAAAGCAACTCCACAAGCCAAAATACTGTTCCCCCAATCCCAGTACAAAAGAGGGGCGACCAGACTCATCAGCCAGTAAACAAGGCAGTAACCCAGTGGTCTCAACTCTGATTTTCAAGATATAGTCTGTAATAGCATCTCAACAGGATGAGCCCAGAGTAATCTAGAGATAAATAGCTTTTCATGTGTTCTCTAACAGACATTTAAAAGAGCCAGGTAAAGCACGCCAGCCAAGCAGCACTCAAAGCTACAAACAGCAAGAGGCCAGGGCTTTGCATGGGAACAAAGCTCAGACTGCCAACAATGCACATACTACTAGACAAAGCACCAAGTTCACACAGAACCACACACGCACATAAAAAGCACGCACACACACAGACAGGTATGTGTGGAGACTCCTGGACAGCCAGAATGTATGCTTAACTATTCTACATGGTAAATGCCTGGTGTATTTTGGCATCATTCACAGGTGTGGCCAGCAGAATGGAAGCATTGAGCTCATTCACTGTAAAGGGAGCATGGGGAGGGAGGTCTATAGCCCGGTCTGAGAACAACCTCTAGCCACTACCCCTTCAGTGCTAGCAGATCAGAAAAGACTGGATAGGTGTAATCACTAAGGTGATGGCTCTATCTAAGCATCCAAAGGGTTTAGTGGAGATTCCACCTATCTGGTTTTCAGATGGACAGTTGTTTTAAGACCAAGCTTTTGTGCATCATCAGTGGATTCCAAAGCTTTCCTTCACCGATGAGGGGAATGATTCTGAGACCCACCTATGGGCGGGATTAACACCAGCTGTCAATCAGGAAACTAGAGCATTTTCATTAGGCAACTGTATATGGGTTGACGATTGACAGGTCGTTAATCCAGCCAATCAGGACGTTGAGAGAGATTCATAGGCCCGCCCATCACCACTTACTCTAGCACCCATTGGGTGTTGCAACAGATATACCGTACAGTAAAAAGCGAAACACCATTAGACACCGGAGAACAGCAGGGCTTTCATTCAGGAGACAGCAACTTTTCAGAACATTCAGACAGAAATGTATTGTCTAAACCAGACAAGATTCTCTCGTATACTGAACAAGATAGTTATGTCTGCTCTATACATTCTACATCTATCTGCAATTCTGCAATGTCTTACCTCAATCAGCCCACAGTGGTGATAATAATCTTTATACTTTATATTATACTCACATATTGCACACTCTGAGAGATTGAGAAAAATGGGAAGGTTGGGAGAATCAACGGATGAGACAAACAAACAACAAAAGACAACAACAGACCAATGAATGCAGTACAAACAAAAACAAAATGCTTAACAGTTATGGAGGAACACATCAGTAATGGTGTTGTTAAAGGATGTTAGTCTGGAGCACAAACCAGAATCTGTAGGCAGAACAGAAGAGAAGGAAAGAGGAGAAGACAGGACAGGATAGAGCCCACTCACCCTGTTCACCATGGAACTGCCCCGGGGCAACGACCTACTGCCATCCATCTGAACACGCAGGAGAGAAGGACAAGAAAGAGGGGGAGGTTGGAGGAGAGAGGGTAGAAGAGAGTGCAAAATCAAGAGGGAGGAGGGAGAGAGGGAAGAAAGGATAGGAGAAAGAAGAGAAGGAAAACAGTAGAAAAAGGGGAGGATAAGGGGCAGTAGGGGGAGGAGAGAACATGAGAGGGGGAATGAGAGGAGATGGCAGGGAGAGAGGACAGGGCAGGGAGAGAGGACAGGGCAGGGAGAGAGGAGAGGGCAGGGAGAGAGGACAGGGCAGGGAGAGAGGAGAGGAGCAGAGAGGCAGGAATGATTATAGAGGTCACTCTATAATGATTCCTCCAGCAGCACTTGATCAGCAAGAAGAACAGTAGTAGACAGGAAGTCATGGAGTAGTAGCAACATGTAGTGTAATGCAAAATGTAGCAGTACACTTTGTGTCAACCATAGTTTCAATATACATCTTTAACACAACTTCATAACAAGTCATAACAAGTCCTCCCTACACCCTCTCGTTCTTTCACTTTCTTCCTGCCTTATTCTGTTTCCCCATCCACTCCCCCAGTCAGGACAATAAACATCATCCATCCATCAACCCTCTCCCTCAGTCAGGACAATAAACATCATCCATCCCTCAATCCACTCCCTCAGTCAGGACAATAAACATCATCCATCCCTCAATCCACTCCCTCAGTCAGGACAATAAACATTATCC
>NC_088241.1:4136815-4214315 GCF_036934945.1 Oncorhynchus masou masou | reverse complement strand
AATATGTCAGTCTTTCATATTACCCAATGAACAGTACTACCTTCACTTCTTACACCAGTAATCACTGTTACAGTACTACCTTCACTTCTTACACCAGTAATCACTGTAACAGTACTACCTTCACTTCTTACACCAGTAATCACTGTAACAGTACTACCTTCACTTCTTACACCAGTAATCACTGTAACAGTACTACCTTCACCTCTTACACCAGTAATCACTGTAACAGTACTACCTTCACTTCTTACACCAGTAATCACTGTAACAGTACTACTTTCACCTCTTACACCAGTAATCACTGTAACAGTACTACCTTCACCTCTTACACCAGTAATCACTGTAACAGTACTACCTTCACCTCTTACACCAGTAATCACTGTAACAGTACTACCTTCACTTCTTACACCAGTAATCACTGTAACAGTACTACCTTCACTTCTTACACCAGTAATCACTGTTACAGTACTACCTTCACTTCTTACACCAGTAATCACTGTAACAGTACTACCTTCACTTCTTACACCAGTAATCACTGTAACAGTACTACCTTCACTTCTTACACCAGTAATCACTGTAACAGTACTACCTTCACTTCTTACACCAGTAATCACTGTTACAGTACTACCTTCACTTCTTACACCAGTAATCACTGTAACAGTACTACCTTCACTTCTTACACCAGTAATCACTGTAACAGTACTACCTTCACTTCTTACACCAGTAATCACTGTAACAGTACTACCTTCACTTCTTACACCAGTAATCACTGTTACAGTACTACCTTCACTTCTTACACCAGTAATCACTGTAACAGTACTACCTTCACTTCTTACACCAGTAATCACTGTTACAGTACTACCTTCACTTCTTAAACCAGTAATCACTGTAACAGTACTACCTTCACTTCTTACACCAGTAATCACTGTTACAGTACTACCTTCACTTCTTTCACCAGTAATCACTGTAACAGTACTACCTTCACTTCTTACACCAGTAATCACTGTTACAGTACTACCTTCACTTCTTACACCAGTAATCACTGTAACAGTACTACCTTCACTTCTTACACCAGTAATCACTGTAACAGTACTACCTTCACTTCTTACACCAGTAATCACTGTAACAGTACTACCTTCACTTCTTACACCAGTAATCACTGTAACAGTACTACCTTCACTTCTTACACCAGTAATCACTGTTACAGTACTACCTTCACTTCTTACACCAGTAATCACTGTAACAGTACTACCTTCACTTCTTACACCAGTAATCACTGTTACAGTACTACCTTCACTTCTTTCACCAGTAATCACTGTAACAGTACTACCTTCACTTCTTACACCAGTAATCACTGTTACAGTACTACCTTCACTTCTTACACCAGTAATCACTGTAACAGTACTACCTTCACTTCTTACACCAGTAATCACTGTAACAGTACTACCTTCACTTCTTACACCAGTAATCACTGTTACAGTACTACCTTCACTTCTTACACCAGTAATCACTGTAACAGTACTACCTTCACTTCTTACACCAGTAATCACTGTAACAGTACTACCTTCACTTCTTACACCAGTAATCACTGTAACAGTACTACCTTCACTTCTTACACCAGTAATCACTGTTACAGTACTACCTTCACTTCTTACACCAGTAATCACTGTAACAGTACTACCTTCACTTCTTACACCAGTAATCACTGTAACAGTACTACCTTCACTTCTTACACCAGTAATCACTGTAACAGTACTACCTTCACTTCTTACACCAGTAATCACTGTTACAGTACTACCTTCACTTCTTACACCAGTAATCACTGTAACAGTACTACCTTCACTTCTTACACCAGTAATCACTGTTACAGTACTACCTTCACTTCTTAAACCAGTAATCACTGTAACAGTACTACCTTCACTTCTTACACCAGTGATCACTGTTACAGTACTACCTTCACTTCTTTCACCAGTAATCACTGTAACAGTACTACCTTCACTTCTTACACCAGTAATCACTGTTACAGTACTACCTTCACTTCTTACACCAGTAATCACTGTAACAGTACTACCTTCACTTCTTACACCAGTAATCACTGTAACAGTACTACCTTCACTTCTTACACCAGTAATCACTGTAACAGTACTACCTTCACTTCTTACACCAGTAATCACTGTAACAGTACAACCTTCACTTCTTACACCAGTAATCACTGTTACAGTACTACCTTCACTTCTTACACCAGTAATCACTGTAACAGTACTACCTTCACTTCTTACACCAGTAATCACTGTTACAGTACTACCTTCACTTCTTTCACCAGTAATCACTGTAACAGTACTACCTTCACTTCTTACACCAGTAATCACTGTTACAGTACTACCTTCACTTCTTACACCAGTAATCACTGTAACAGTACTACCTTCACTTCTTACACCAGTAATCACTGTAACAGTACTACCTTCACTTCTTACACCAGTAATTACTGTAACAGTACTATCTTCACTTCTTACACCAGTAATCACTGTTACAGTACTACCTTCACTTCTTACACCAGTAATCACTGTAACAGTACTACCTTCACTTCTTACACCAGTAATCACTGTTACAGTACTACCTTCACTTCTTACACCAGTAATTACTGTAACAGTACTATCTTCACTTCTTACACCAGTAATCACTGTTACAGTACTACCTTCACTTCTTACACCAGTAATCACTGTAACAGTACTACCTTCACTTCTTACACCAGTAATCACTGTTACAGTACTACCTTCACTTCTTACACCAGTAATCACTGTTACAGTACTACCTTCACTTCTTACACCAGTAATCACTGTTACAGTACTACTTTCACTTCTTACACCAGTAATCACTGTAACAGTAATACCTTCACTTCTTACACTAGTAATCACTGTAACAGTACTACAATCACTTCTTACACCAGTAATCACTGTAACAGTAATACCTTCACTTCTTACACGAGTAATCACTGTAACAGTACTACAATCACTTCTTACACCGGTAATCACTGTAACAGTACTACCTTAACTTTACATTTACATTAAAGTCATTTGGCAGACGCTCTTATCCAGAGCGACTTACAAATTGGTGAATTCACCTTATGACATCCAGTGGAACAGCCACTTTACAATAGTGCATCTAAATCATTTAAGGGGGGGGGGGTGAGAAGGATTACTTTATCCTATCCTAGGTATTCCTTAAAGAGGTGGGGTTTCAGGTGTCTCCGGAAGGTGGTGATTGACTCCGCTGTCCTGGCGTCGTGAGGGAGTTTGTTCCACCATTGGGGGGAACAAATTACACCAGTAATCACTGTAACAGTACTACCTTCACTTCTTACACCAGTAATCACTGTAACAGTACTACAATCACTTCTTACACCGGTAATCACTGTAACAGTACTACCTTCACTTCTTACACCAGTAATAACTGTAACAGTAATACCTTCACTTCTTACACCAGTAATCACTGTAACAGTACTATCTTCACTTCTAACACCAGTAATCACTGTAACAGTACTACCTTCACTTCTTACACCAGTAATCACTGTAACAGTAATACCTTCACTTCTTACACCAGTAATCACTGTAACAGTACTACCTTCACTTCTTACACCAGTAATCACTGTAACAGTACTACCTTCACTTCTTACACCAGTAATCACTGTAACAGTACTACAATCACTTCTTACACCGGTAATCACTGTAACAGTACTACCTTCACTTCTTACACCAGTAATAACTGTAACAGTAATACCTTCACTTCTTACACCAGTAATCACTGTAACAGTAATACCTTCACTTCTTACACCAGTAATCACTGTAACAGTACTACAATCACTTCTTACACAGGTAATCACTGTAACAGTACTACCTTCACTTCTTACACCAGTAATCACTGTAACAGTACTACCTTCACTTCTTACACCAGTAATCACTGTAACAGTAATACCTTCACTTCTTACACCAGTAATCACTGTAACGGTACTACAATCACTTCTTACACAGGTAATCACTGTAACAGTACTACCTTCACTTCTTACACCAGTAATCAGTGTAACAGTACTACCTTCACTTCTTACACCAGTAATCACTGTAACAGTAATACCTTCACTTCTTACACCAGTAATCACTGTAACAGTACTACCATCACTTCTTACACCAGTAATCACTGTAACAGTACTACCTTCACTTCTTACACCAGTAATCACTGTAACAGTACTACCTTCACTTCTTACACGAATAATCACTGTAACAGTACTACCATCACTTCTTACACCAGTAATCACTGTAACAGTACTACCATCACTTCTTACACCAGTAATCACTGTAACAGTACCACCTTCACCTCTTACACCAGTAATCACTGTAACAGTAATACCTTCACTTCTTACACCAGTAATCACTGTAACAGTAATACCTTCACTTCTTACACCAGTAATCACTGTAACAGTACTACCATCACTTCTTACACCAGTAATCACTGTAACAGTACTACCTTCACCTCTTACACCAGTAATCACTGTAACATTAATACCTTCACTTCTTACACCAGTAATCACTGTAACAGTACTACCTTCACTTCTTACACGAATAATCACTGTAACAGTACTACCATCACTTCTTACACCAGTAATCACTGTAACAGTACTACCTTCACCTCTTACACCAGTAATCACTGTAACAGTACTACCTTCACTTCTTACACCAGTAATCACTGTAACAGTAATACCTTCACTTCTTACACCAGTAATCACTGTAACAGTAATACCTTCACCTCTTACACCAGTAATCACTGTAACAGTACTACCTTCACTTCTTACACCAGTAATCACTGTAACAGTAATACCTTCACCTCTTACACCAGTAATCACTGTAACAGTAATACCTTCACTTCTTACACCAGTAATCACTGTAACAGTAATACCTTCACTTCTTACACCAGTAATCACTGTAACAGTAATACCTTAACTTCTTACACTAGTAATCACTGTAACAGTACTACCTTCACCTCTTACACCAGTAATCACTGTAACAGTACTACCTTAACTTCTTACACCAGTAATCACTGTAACAGTACTACCTTCACTTCTTACACCAGTAATCACTGTAACAGTAATACCTTCACTTCTTACACCAGTAATCACTGTAACAGTACTACCTTCACCTCTTACACCAGTAATCACTGCAACAGTACTACCTTCACTTCTTACACCAGTAATCACTGTAACAGTACTACCTTCACCTCTTACACCAGTAATCACTGTAACAAGGGGATGGATACACTTGCCAATCTATCTCAGAGAACCTGACTGAAACACAAAGGATGTCAGTGTGTATGTGATTTCAACAGCTCTCACTGAGCAGCATTGTCGTGTAGTGAGGAGGAAGGGGGTCAAAGCTACAGAGGTGGTCTCTCCAGACAGACCTCAGACCTCTGCTCCAGCCCACACTGCAGACACCAACACAATGGCCTGACCTTGTCTGTTACATTTCTGCTGTGTTTTGTTTTAAAGGTTTCCTCCACTGACTCACACACAGAGGCAAGCACACACACGCCGCACACATGTGCACAGACATGCACGGACACACACACATACCGGTCATACTGGTTCAATTATCAATAGGATCACAGATCACGGACACACACCTGTCATATTGAAAGAAAGAAAGAATAAGAGAGAGAGACAGTCTTGTCGTCTAATGAATTGACCTTGGGGCAGAAACGTTGCTCAATCTGTCTCTAACCGGTTTTAATGGAGGAGTGGAGCAATCCGTGTCTGTTTGTCACGCTCCTATCATAATACATGTGGCGTGGGAAAAGTCCTAGAATGAACTGCAAATACTACTGCCATTTGCAGAGATATTCTCATTGCCAATGTTTCCATATACTTCCACAAAAAACATGGATGTACACCACATTCAGGAAGTATTCAGACCCCTCCCCTTTTCCCACATTTTGTTACATTACAGCCTTATTCTAAAATGGATTTTAAAAAACATAATCAATTTATACCCCATAATGACAATGCGAATACATAAGTATTCAGACCTTGTGCTATGAGACTTGAAATTGAGCTCAGGTGCATCCTGTTTCCATTGATCATCCTTGAGATGTTTCTACAACTTGATTGGAGTCCCCTGTAATAAATTCAGTTGATTGGACATGATTTGGAAAGGCACACACCTGTCTATAAAAGGTCCCACAGTTGACAGTGCATGTCAGAGCATAAACCAAGCCATGGGGTTGAAGGAATTGTCCGTAGAGCTCCGAGACATGATTGTGTCGAGGCACAGATCTGGGTAAGGGTACCTGTTTTTGCTTTGTCATTATGGGGTATTGGGTGTAGATTGATGAGGGAAAAAAACAATTTACTACATCTTAGAATAAGGTTGTAATGTAACAAAATGTAGAAAAAGTCAAGGGGTCTGAATTCTGAATGCCCTGTATATGGTATTTACACTGTCAGCAGGGTGTCCGTTAGGACAATGTGGCACCAAACAACGTGGCCGGGAAGATTTTAATTTACCAGCCATTTGAGAAATGTATCAGACACATATGCATTGGTTGTGTAAGGGCGTCCACCCACGCTGCTCAGAATGACAGAAATCACATTTACATTATGGTAATTCATCTGAACAAAACATGCAACTCCTGGAATGAATTAGCCAATAAAAATATATTTCCAGGCCTCCCAAGTGGCGCAGCGGTGTAAGGCACTGCATCACAGTGCTTGAGGTGTCACTACAGACCCGGGTTCGAACCCGGCTGTGTCACAACCGGCCGTGACAGGGAGTCCCATAGGGCGGCACACAATTGGCCCAGTGTCATCTGGGATAGGGGAAGTTTTGGCCGGGGGGCTTTACTTGGCTCTAGCGACTCCTTGTGGCGGGCCGGGTCGTCTGCAGGCTGACTTCAGTCGTCAGTTGAACGGTGTTTCCTCCGACACATTGGTGCAGCCAGCTGTTAAGAAGCACGGTTTGGCTGGTCATGTTTCAGAGGACGCATGACTCTACATTAGCCTCTCCTGATTTCATTGGGGAGTTGAGCGATGAGACAAGATCGTAATTGGATATCGAGAAAAAGGGTACATTTAAACTCAGTTTTCACAATTCCTGACATTTAATCCGAGTAAAAAGTCCCTGTCAGTTAGGATCACCACTTTATTTTAAGAATGTGAAATGTCAGAATAATTATTTCTTTCATCACATTCCCAGTGGGTCAGAAGTTTACATACACTCAATTAGTATTTGGTAGAAATGCTTTTAAATGGTTAAACTTGTTTTGGGTAGCCTTCCACAAGCTTCCCACAATAAGTTGGGTGAATTTTTGTCCATTCCTCCTGACAGCGCTGGTGTAACAGAGTCAGGTTGGTAGGCCTCCTTGCTCGACCACACGTTTTCAGTACTGCCCACACATTTTCTATGGGATTGAGGTCAGGGATTTGTGATGGCCACTCCAATACCTTGACTTTGTTGACCTTAGGCCATTTTGCCACAACTTTGGAAGTATACGTGAGGTCATTGTCCATTTGGAAGACTCATTTGCGACCAAGCTTAAACTTTCTGACTGATATCTTAATATGTTGCTTCAATATATCCACATAATTTTCCAGCCTCATGATGCCATCTATTTTGTGAAGTGCACCAGTCCCTCCTGCAGCAAAGCACCACCACAACATGATGCTGCCACCCCCGTGCTTCCCGGTTGGGATGGTGACCTTCGGCTTGCAAGCCTCACCCTTTTTCCTCCAAGCATAACAATAGTCATTATGGCCAAACAGTTCTATTTTTGTTTCATCACACCAGAGGACATTTCTCCAAAAGTATGATCTTTGTCCCCATGTGCAGTTGAAAACCATAGTCTGGCTTTTTTATGGCGGTTTTGGAGCAGTGGCTTCTTCCTTGCTGAGTGGCCTTTCAGGTTATGTCGATATAGGACTGGTTTTACTGTGGATATAGATACTTTGTACCTGTTTCCTCCAGCATCTTCACAAGGTCCTTTGCTGCTGTTCTGGGATTGATTTGCATTTCTTGCACCTTCCTGAGCGGTATGACGTCGGCGAGGTCTCATGGTGTTTATACTTGCATACTATTGTTTGTACAGATGAGCGTGTTACTTTCAGGTGTTTGGAAATTGCTCCCAAGGATGAACCAGACTTGTGGAGGCCTACAATTTCTTTCTGAGGTCTTGGCTGATTTCTTTTGATTGTCCCATGCTGTCAAGCAAAGAGGCACTGAGTTTGAAGGTAGGCCTTGAAATACATCCACAGTTACAACTCCAATTGACTCAAATGATGTCAATTAGCCTATCAGAAGCTTCTAAAGCCACGACATCATTTTCTGGAATTTTCCAAGCTTTTTAAAGGCACAGTCAACTTAGTGTATGTAAACTTCTGACCCACTGGAATTGTGATACAGTGAATTATAAGTGAAATAATCTGCCTGATAACAATTGTTGGAAAAAATGACTTGTGTCATGCACAACGTAGATGTCCTAACTGACTCGCCAAAACTACAGTTTGTTAACAAGAAATTTGTGGAGTGGATGAAAAACTTGCAACTGTTGATGAATGTGATTGAAAGAACCATAATTATATTTTCGACAGTTCCATGTGCTCATTTAGGCTATTTAGCAGCCAATGATCATGGTATAGCCTCACAATGTGTCCAACATTAGTAGAATTTTTACTTTTAGAGTTTTATCATTTTAATTAATATTTTTATGATTAACCACCTGACAATGATTTTGAGAAATGAAAACATTATTACTGAAATTAAACTGTTCCATGAAAATGCAAATATGAAAATCATTACAACCTGCTTTGATATAGCGTAGATGTGAAGGGGTCAGAGTTTAGAGGTCAGGGTTACCTTGTAGCATGCTGCGGTAGGCAGCCTCTGATATAGCGTAGATGTGAGGGGGCATCTCATGGCGTTTCTTCCCTCGATACATCTCCACTATAGACTCTGTGTAGATGGGCAGGTTCTTATAGGGGTTGATCACCACACAGAACAGGCCCGAGTATGTCTGCAAACACACACACACACATATATACACAAAGTTCAATGATAACTAAAATACCATGCTTAATCTCAACGACCCATGCATTCCCAATGCCGAGACCCAACAATTAACCCAGATAATGTCATATCACACACACACACCTATATATAACTACATTAGGAGAGGGAGGGTCAATCCCGCCCAACATTCTCCCCTCATTAACCTACAGTATGAGTAGGGCCCATTAACCTACAGTATGAGTAGGACCCATTAACCTACAGTATGAGTAGGACACATTAACCTACAGTATAAGTACGACCCATTAACCTACAGTATGAGTAGGGCCCATTAACCTACAGTATGAGTAGGGCCCATTAACCTACAGTATGAGTAGGACACATTAACCTACAGTATGAGTAGGACACATTAACCTACAGTATGAGTAGGGCACTAACCTACAGTATGAGTAGGACACATTAACCTACAGTATGAGTAGGACACATTAACCTACAGTATGAGTAGGACACATTAACCTACAGTATGAGTAGGACACATTAACCTACAGTATGAGTAGGACACATTAACCTACAGTATGAGTAGGACACATTAACCTACAGTATGAGTAGGGCCCATTAACCTACAGTATGAGTAGGACACATTAACCTACAGTATGAGTAGGACACATTAACCTACAGTATGAGTAGGACACATTAACCTACAGTATGAGTAGGACACATTAACCTACAGTATGAGTAGGACACATTAACCTACAGTATGAGTAGGACACATTAACCTACAGTATGAGTAGGACACATTAACCTACAGTATGAGTAGGACACATTAACCTACAGTATGAGTAGGACACATTAACCTACAGTATAAGTAGGACACATTAACCTACAGTATGAGTAGGACACATTAACCTACAGTATAAGTAGGACACATTAACCTACAGTATGAGTAGGACACATTAACCTACAGTATGAGTAGGACACATTAACCTACAGTATGAGTAGGACACATTAACCTACAGTATGAGTAGGACACATTAACCTACAGTATGAGTAGGACACATTAACCTACAGTATGAGTAGGACACATTAACCTACAGTATGAGTAGGACACATTAACCTACAGTATGAGTAGGACACATTAACCTACAGTATGAGTAGGACACATTAACCTACAGTATAAGTAGGACACATTAACCTACAGTATGAGTAGGACACATTAACCTACAGTATGAGTAGGACACATTAACCTACAGTATAAGTAGGACACATTAACCTACAGTATGAGTAGGACACATTAACCTACAGTATGAGTAGGACACATTAACCTACAGTATAAGTAGGACACATTAACCTACAGTATGAGTAGGACACATTAACCTACAGTATGAGTAGGACACATTAACCTACAGTATGAGTAGGACACATTAACCTACAGTATAAGTAGGACACATTAACCTACAGTATGAGTAGGACACATTAACCTACAGTATGAGTAGGACACATTAACCTACAGTATGAGTAGGACACATTAACCTACAGTATAAGTAGGACACTTTAACCGACAGTATGAGTAGGACACATTAACCTACAGTATGAGTAGGACACATTAACCTACAGTATGAGTAGGACACATTAACCTACAGTATGAGTAGGACACATTAACCTACAGTATAAGTAGGACACTTTAACCGACAGTATGAGTAGGACACATTAACCTACAGTATGAGTAGGACACATTAACCTACAGTATGAGTAGGACACATTAACCTACAGTATGAGTAGGACACATTAACCTACAGTATGAGTAGGACACATTAACCTACAGTATGAGTAGGACACATTAACCTACAGTATAAGTAGGACACATTAACCTACAGTATGAGTAGGACACATTAACCTACAGTATGAGTAGGACACATTAACCTACAGTGTGAGTAGGACACATTAACCTACAGTATAAGTAGGACACTTTAACCGACAGTATGAGTAGGGTCAGGTGGAATGTGTAATGAAAAAGAAAGATAGCTGTCAGGATAATCAATCAACCAGCTAGTGCTACAACACAGGTTAATGAATGATATATGCAGGCAACTGATAACAAGGATTCTGACTGGTCACTGGATTCTGTGGATTCTGTGGATTCTGACTGGTCACTCCTTACCATCCACCTCCTCTCACACCCTTCCCTGATAATCCACACATACAGTATGTGTGTGTGTGTGTGTGTGTGTGTGTGTGTGTGTGTGTGTGTGTGTGTGTGTGTGTGTGTGTGTGTGTGTGTGTGTGTGTGTGTGTGTGTGTGTGTGTGTGTGTGTGTGTGGTGGACTGAAATATGAGGGTCAGTATACTGCCTTGTCCACCAAAATCCCCCATTTTCTCTCTATCTCTCTTTCTCTAAAGCAGATAAGATAAACATAAACAGCCTTCAAATTCCTCAACATAGATATACAATAGAAAGTGTAGTTCACTATGTCACATTCTAACTCTTTCTGACACATTCTTCATATCAAAGTACCGCAACACATCTTTCTTTCTTCTTATCTATCTTCCTTTCTATCCATTTCTCTTCCTCTTTCTATCTCTCTCATCCTTCCCCTCATTGGTTCAGTCACGAAACAGGAGATGCAACTCTCCTTTCTCCTCCGTCCTTCTCTCTCTTATATAAACGACCGTGATGTAACACAACCCCTCCTCTTATATCAGTTACACTGGTGTCACAGTTCTCTCTATAGAGTAAAGCAATGACATCATTTTCTGTAAACTTCTGACCCACAGGAATTGTGATACAGTGAATGATAAGTGAAATAATTTGTCTGTAAACAATTGTTGGAAAAATTACTTGTGTCATGCACGAAGTAGATCCTAGTCCTAACCGACTATAACCGACTACAAAACAATAGTTTGTTAACAAGAAATGTGTGGAGTGGTTGACACACGAGTTTTAATGACTCCAACCTAAGTGGATGCAAACTTCCGACTTCAACTGTATATACTGTACATACACACATCTGTTTTGACTTTCACTTCCCCCTTGTATGCTGTGCAAGTTTGAGTTTCTGTATTATTGTGTCATGTGTGTGTGTGTGTGTGTGTGTGTGTGTGTGTGTGTGTGTGTGTGTGTGTGTGTGTGTGTGTGTGTAATGTACACTGACGTATATCAAGCCAGAGTAGTATCTCTCTCTGAGGTTGTGTAGAACGGAGGCTTCGTTGAGACAGGTGAGGTCAGCCATGTCCTCCACCTTACTGAACCTGGGAGGATTCATCCTCTGGACCTCCTCCCTGGACAGGGTCAACTTCCTCTGGCTGTCTGTTAGCTCCACCTCCACCTCATCCCCTCGCTCCTCACGGATACTGGCAGACTGGAGGTTTGGGGTGGGGGGAGTGAGAGCGAGAGTGGGGAGAAGGGGAGGAGATAGGGAGATGGTAGGGGAGAGATAGAGGCGGTGGGAGAGAGAGAGGCAGGGAAGAGAGAGAGAGAGAGGTGGGGCAGAGGGAGAGAGAGAGAGGGTAGGGGAGTGATAGAGGCGGTGGGAGAAAGAGAGACAGAGGTGGGGAAGAGAGAGAGAGAGGGAGAGAGAGGGAGAGAGAGAGAGAGGGTAGGGGAGAGACAGAGGCGGGGGGAGATAGGGAGGCAGGGAAGAGAGAGAGAAAAGTGGGGAAGAGAGAGAGAGGGTAGGGGAAGAGAGAGAGGGAGAGAGAGAGGCAGGGAAGAGAGAGAGAGAGAGTAGGAGAAGAGAGAGAGAGAGAGGTGGGGAAGAGAGAGAGAGGGGGAGAGAGAGAGGATATGGGAGAGATAGAGGCAGTGGGAGAGAGAGAGGCAGGGAAGAGAGAGAGAGAGGGAGAGAGAGAGTGATAGAAAGAGGGTAGGGGAGCGATAGAGGCGGTGGGAGAGAGAGAGGCAGGGAAGAGAGAGAGTGAGAGGTGGGGAAGAGAGAGAGAGAGAGAGAGAGAGAGAGAGAGAGAGAGAGAGAGAGGGGGTAGGGGAGAGATAGAGGCGGGGGGAGAGAGGGAGGCAGGGAAGAGAGAGAGAGAGGTGGGGAAGAGAGAGAGAGACAGATAAAGAGAGAGACAGAGAGAGATAGAGGGTAGGGGGATAGATAGAGGTGGCGGGAGAGAGAGAGGCAGGGAAGAGAGAGAGAGAGCGGTGGGGAAGAGAGAGAGAGAGAGAGGGGGTAGGGGAAGAGAGAGAGAGAGAGAGCGAGAGAGAGAGGGTAGGGGAAGGGACAGAGAGTTAGATACTGATCCAGGAAATATCCACTAACAGCACAAGACATGACAAGCCATAACACATGGAACAAATGCATAATAATAACACATGATAATAACACATGATAATAACACATGATAATAACACATGATAATAACACATGATAATAACACATGGTACAAACACATAATAATAACACATAATAATATCACTTGATAATAACACATGATAATAACACATGATAATAACACATAATAATAATACATAATAATAACACATGATACAAACACATGATAATAACACATGACAATAACACATGGTACAAACACATGGTAATAACACATAATAATAACACATGATAATAACACATGGTACAAACACATGATAATAACACATGGTACAAATGCATAATAATAACACATAATAATAACACATGATAATAACACATGATAATAACACATGGTACAAACACATAATAATAACACATGGTACAAACACATGATAATAACACATGATACAAACGCATAATAATAACACATGATAATAACACATGGTACAAATGCATAATAATAACACATAATAATAACACATGACAATAACACCTGATAATAACACATGGTACAAACGCATAATAATAACACATGATAATAACACATGGTACAAACACATGATAATAACACATGATAATAACACATGATAATAACACATGGTACAAACGCATAATAATAACACATGACAATAACACATGGTACAAACGCATAATAATAACACATGGTACAAACACATGATAATAACACATGATACAAACGCATAATAATAACACATGATAATAACACATGGTACAAATGCATAATAATAACACATAATAATAACACATGACAATAAAACCTGATAATAACACATGGTACAAACGCAAAATAATAACACATGGTACAAACGCATGATAATAACACATGATAATAACACATGGTACAAACACATGATAATAACACATGATAATAACACATGATAATAACACATGATAATAACACATGATACAAACGCATAATAATAACACATGATAATAACACATGGTACAAATGCATAATATTAACACATAATAATAACACATGAAAATAACACCTGATAATAACACATGGTACAAACGCATAATAATAACACATGGTACAAACGCATAATAATAACACATGATAATAACACAGAATAATAACACATGGTACAAACACATAATAATAACACATGACAATAACACATGGTACAAACGCATAATAATAACACATGATAATAACACATGGTACAAATGCATAATAATAACACATAATAATAACACATGATAATAACACATGATAATAACACATGGTACAAACACATAATAATAACACATGACAATAACACATGGTACAAACGCATAATAATAACACATGATAATAACACAGAATAATAACACATGGTACAAACACATAATAATAACACATGACAATAACACATGGTACAAACGCATAATAATAACACATGATAATAACACATGGTACAAATGCATAATAATAACACATAATAATAACACATGATAATAACACATGATAATAACACATGATATAACACATGATAATAACACATGATAATAACACATGGTACAAACACATAATAATAACACATGACAATAACACATGGTACAAACACATGATAATAACACATGATACAAACGCATAATAATAACACATGATAATAACACATGGTACAAATGCATAATAACACATAATAATAACACATGACAATAACACCTGATAATAACACATGGTACAAACGCATAATAATAACACATGGTACAAACGCATAATAATAACACATGATAATAACACATGGTACAAACACATGATAATAACACATGATAATAACACATGGTACAAACGCATAATAATAACACATGACAATAACACATGGTACAAACGCATAATAATAACACATAATAATAACACATGACAATAACACCTGATAATAACACATGGTACAAACGCATAATAATAACACATGACAATAACACATGGTACAAACGCATAATAATAACACATGATAATAACACAGAATAATAACACATGGTACAAACACATAATAATAACACATGACAATAACACATGGTACAAACGCATAATAATAACACATGATAATAACACATGGTACAAATGCATAATAATAACACATAATAATAACACATGATAATAACACATGATAATAACACATGGTACAAACACATAATAATAACACATGACAATAACACATGGTACAAACACATGATAATAACACATGATACAAACGCATAATAATAACACATGATAATAACACATGGTACAAAATCCATAATAATAACACATAATAATAACACATGACAATAACACATGATAATAACACATGGTACAAACGCATAATAATAACACATGGTACAAACACATAATAATAACACATGATAATAACACATGGTACAAACACATGATAATAACACATGATAATAACACATGATAATAACACATGGTACAAACGCATAATAATAACACATGACAATAACACATGGTACAAACGCATAATAATAACACATGATACAAACGCATAATAATAACACATGATAATAACACATGGTACAAATTCATAATAATAACACATAATAATAACACATGACAATAACACCTGATAATAACACATGGTACAAACGCAAAATAATAACACATGGTACAAATGCATAATAATAACACATGATAATAACACATGGTACAAACACATGATAATAACACACGATAATAACACATGATAATAACACATGATAATAACACATGGTACAAATGCATAATAATAACACATAATAATAACACATGACAATAACACCTGATAATAACACATGGTACAAACGCATAATAATGACACATGGTACAAACGCATGACAATAACACCTGATAATAACACATGGTACAAACTCATAATAATAACACATGATAATAACACATGGTACAAACACATGATAATAACACATGATAATAACACATGATAATAACACATGGTACAAACGCATAATAATAACACATGATAATAACACATGGTAGAAACGCATAATAATAACACATGGTACAAACGCATAATAATAACACATGGTACAAACGCATAATAATAACACATGATAATAACACATGGTACAAACACATGATAATAACACATGATAATAACACATGACAATAACACATGGTACAAACGCATAATAATAACACATGATAATAACACATGGTACAAACACATGATAATAACACATGATACAAACGCATAATAATAACACATGATAATAACACATGGTACAAATTCATAATAATAACACATACTAATAACACATGACAATAACACCTGATAATAACACATGGTACAAACGCATAATAATAACACATGATAATAACACATGGTACAAACACATGATAATAACACATGATAATAACACATGATAATAACACATGATAATAACACATGGTACAAATGCATAATAATAACACATAATAATAACACATGACAATAACACCTGATAATAACACATGGTACAAACGCATAATAATAACACATGGTACAAACGCATAATAATAACACATGGTACAAACGCATGACAATAACACCTGATAATAACACATGGTACAAACTCATAATAATAACACATGATAATAACACATGGTACAAACACATGATAATAACACATGATAATAACACATGATAATAACACATGGTACAAACGCATAATAATAACACATGATAATAACACATGGTACAAACCCATAATAATAACACATGATAATAACACATTGTACAAACG
The DNA here is from genome assembly GCF_036934945.1 of Oncorhynchus masou masou. NCBI lineage: Eukaryota > Metazoa > Chordata > Actinopteri > Salmoniformes > Salmonidae > Oncorhynchus > Oncorhynchus masou. The sequence continues at coordinate 4,197,235 of NC_088241.1, read as the reverse complement.
CATGACAATAACACCTGATAATAACACATGGTACAAACCCATAATAATAACACATGGTAATAACACATGGTACAAACCCATAATAATAACACATGATAATAACACATGGTACAAACGCATAATAATAACACATGATAATAACACATGGTACAAACACATAATAATAACACATGGTGCAAACACATGATAATAACGCATGATAATAACACATGGTACAAACACATGATAATAACACATGATAATAACACATAATAATAGCACATGATAATAACACATGGTACAAATGCATGATAATAACACATGATAATAACACATGGTAATAATGCATGATAATAAAGCATGATAATAACACATGGTACTAACACATGATACTAACACATGATAATAACACATGGTAATAATGCATCATAATAACGATTGGTAATAACACATGATAATAACACATGGTAATAACACATGATAATAACACATGATAATAACACATGGTAATAACACATGATAATAACACATGATAATAACACATGATAATAACACATGGTAATAACACATGGTGGTGTGAAATATAGGGTTTCATCACATGACGAGAGGAGGTGGGATTGATTTCCAGTATGAAGCAATAAGCATCACTGGTGTCCACATACACACACATGACGTAAAACAGTGCTAGTGGTTGAGATGGCTGGACTGAGGAGGGGCGAACAGAAATAGACACACAGAGAGAGGGAGGAGTTAATAACCCTTGTCATAGTACAGCTCTTATGACCGGGGGGACGACAGGAAGTGGTGAACTCTGAGCTGGTCAGGTCACAAGATTCTACCCTGCTCTGCTCTCCTCTGCTCTGTTCTGTTCTGTTCTGCTCTGCTCTGTTCTGCTCTGTTCTGCTCTGTTCTGTTGTGCTCTGCTCTGTTCTGCTCTGTTCTGCTCTGTTCTGTTCTTCTCTGTTCTGCTCTGCTCTGCTCTGTTCTCCTCTATTCTGTTATGCTCTGTTCTGTTCTCCTCTGTTCTGCTGTGTTCTGCTCTGTTCTGCTCGGTTCACCATTTACTTCTGTCTGGCACACACACCCGCATTCTCAGAATACGACTAACCACACACTTAAAATATGAATGTAGAATGACGACTGTGTGTGTGACTATGTGTGACTGTGTGTGTGTGTGTTACTGCGGCCTCTTTAACATTAGGAGGCTGAAGGAGTGTATTGTTCTATTCCTAAAGCTCCATATCAGAACAGCTGAGAAACAGAGAGAGATACCCTGTATAGACATACTATAGAGTAGAGAGCCCATTGGAACCCTGTCACATTGTCGAACACAAAGAGCCTTGGAACACAGTGGAAACTGGGACACAGCAGAACAGAGAAGAAGAGAGTGATCAAGGTAAAGGATAGAGGTGGAAGTGTTCTACAAGTGATGCCACTTCTCATAGAAAGACGAGGTTTAGAATAGAACATGTAGAGCTGAGTGACGTAGATCAGAGGGCAGTGTGGCTCCAACAGAGAGATAGAGCCCTGTGACTAAAGCAATGTGAGAGAGGAGAACTAGAAGCCCTAGTTCACTGCAGCACTGACAATATAAGGAGACTGGAATAGAGTTGGAAGGGGTACAGAGACGCATCGAAAGACAAGGAAGTTATACCAACACTGTGAAATAGCATCTTAGAGAATGCTAGATCAATGCGTTACCATTCCATTGTCTTGAGAAACACACTGTTCTCTTTTCCAAACTCGCCCCTCCCCCTAACCTCACCACCGGCTGCCCTCCACCCTGCCCACGCCCATTGGCCCCACCCTGCCCACTCACCTCAAAGCCGTGCTTCTCGGACGGAACCCAGACGAGCCTCTTTGCCGCCCAATCAGCCTGGCTGGAGGCGGAGAATACGTGGCCAGTGGGGGTAGAGGAAGTGGGCGAGCCTGGCACCACCCCCGTGGACAGGAAGCGGGTGACATCATTGGAAACACCGCCCCCTGACGGCCTGGACATGGTGCTGAGAGAGAGAGAGAGAGAGAGAGAGAGAGAGAGAGAGAGAGAGAGAGAGAGAGAGAGAGGGAGAGTGAGAGAGAGAGAGACCGAGAGAGAGAGACCGAGAGAGAGAGAGAGAGAGAGAGAGAGGGAGAGGGAGAGAGAGACCGAGAGAGAGAGAGAGAGAGGGAGAGAGGGAGAGAGAGAGAGAGACAAGAAAGACAGTTAGACATTTCCTCACTCAGTCACATTGTCACGTGAGTGTGAGTGAGTGAGTGAGTGAGTGAGTGAGTGGACTGCATAGTAGATGAAAATCAGAGAAGTGTATTTCACTGATCATGGCATGTGAGTGTGAGTGAGTGGAGGAGGACTGCCTAACTATCAGACAGTGATAGTGATGTGATCCCTCTCAAGCGAGCAGTAGTAGACTAGTAAGTACACACACCAAAAACAAACACACACACATAATGCACACACACACAGAAAATGAGAGCAGTAGGACCACACAGCCCAGATACAGTCCCGATAGTCAGAGATGGCATAATTGAAAGACAGAGCAAATCAAGGAGACAGTCAGGGTGGAAGAGAGAGAGATGGATGGAGGGATGGATGCAGGGGGAAGGGAGCAGAGGGATACATCAACTGACTCAGTAAAGTGACATGACAGTCAGAGCTTAGAGAGAGAAAGGAAGAGGGGGAGAGAGAGAGAGCGGTATGAGAGAGAGAGAGGTATGAGAGAGAGAGAGAGAGAGAGAGAGAGAGAGAGAGAGAGAGAGAGAGAGAGAGAGAAAGTGAGGGGAGGGAGAGAGTGGCAGAGAGAGGGAGAGTGAGAGAGAGGAGGAGAGGTCTACTCCACAGTTGGCTGATATTACTGTATTATCATAGCAACAGTACTAAGATTAGGTAATACAGATACACAGAGGACCTTTTACAGTCCAGTCCACTCTGCTGGAGTCACGAGTCAACCACTTCTAGTAGTCACTGTGGGACAAAGACAGCTCTATATCAACATGTACCTCCAATCCCTGGCTTTAACAATCAAATCCTCCATGATGGGTGTGATTGTAAGGGAAGTACTGTGTGTATTAGTAGCCTTTGAGTAGTGAAGTCACTCTCTATCTCCCTTCAATCAAATGGTTACTACTGCAGAAAGCTCAATCTACACCGACACAAAACACGAGATGAATAATGGTTCAATCTGCTTACCTTCAATCTAGATTCACTGCTGAATTCAAGTATTTATTTTTTACTATAGTTGAATTACTACTGCTATTACACATCTATTTCAAAGTAACTACTAGTCTGACAGACTGAAGGAAAGAGAGTATACCTCATAGGTAGTGTTAAATCACGTCTGAACTACAGCTGAGTCTGCCATATAGGCCATTTCTCAGAAGTCTCTGAAAACTGGTATGGAGATTGATTTAGCGATTGGTCTGAGGGTGTCAATCATCTATAGACTGCTTGTTTATATCTTTATTGGCTCCTAAAGGACACTGATATTGTCTACCCCAATAAATGACTACTCATCATTTGGATTGAAGCAGAACCCCTCTGCATAAATTACATAAAGTGAGTCTGAGTGTCAACCCGACCCAAAACACAATGTCTGTTGCTGTCTGTCATCACAGATAAGGTGTCTACTCTCTCCACCCAGACCGGCCTGATTCCTCCCGTGTCATTCTGTCTGTCCCTCTGTCTCCGGCCTGAGTAGGTCTACACCTGCACTGACACCTACTCCTGTCTGTCTGTCATACTGTGTACACACAGCAGATTAGTGTTGATGAGTCACTCCAAACAGAGAGACAGAGAGCAGCTTCCTTACTGATGAGAGAAGGAAGATGAAGGATGGCCAGAAATAGTCATCAGATATCCTGAGGCATTCCTTATCATCTGTTTATACATGTCTGTCTGTATTTATCGTTATAACAAAAGCTTATAGCACATCTGAACAAGGCTGTCTTTGGGCGTCCATCACTGACTGACCATGCTACTGTAGCTCACTCAGCCAGGTGTCTAAAACCTAATAAGACCATTTATTTTTTCCATAGCAACACTAAACTAAGCACACTCCCCAATACACCACCACAGTGCAGTATTAAAGACAATACTTGCGGGGTTTGTGTGGAGGTCAATGCGGGGGTGCGGGAGGAATGTGTGTGTGGTTGTGTGTGTGTGTGAGTGGTGGTGGTGGTGGTGGGGGGGCATGGTAACGCCTTTTCTTTACGCTTAAATTTGAGGGGAAAAGCCGAGTGTTGAGGCAGAGGTGACATTGTGACTCAACCACCGCCTGAAACTGTCGCTGGCAGACAGACACACACGCAAGCTCCCCCGTCCAAAATATTAGTGCGTCCGCTAACGGGAGCCATACGAAAGATTCCCATTCTACTACCTGCAACACCATACCACCCGACAAAAGACATGAACCATACGCCAACCACACCTCGAGCATGAGGTATGAATAATGATTAGAGGATTCGTTACAGCATATAGCCTAATGATAGACTCAATGGACCACATTAAAGAGAGCGCATGGAATTTAGCCTTAGTTAGCTTTGGGGTGGTCAGTCACTAATGTGGGTTAAATAATAACCTAATAATAATAGGTTAATAATACGAATATCTTACGGATAAGAAGACATAATATCGTTATAATAATATACTTATAATAAACCCTTCATTCATAAAGCTACATATTTACAACTGCTTGCATTCTCTTGTCTAACAGCTTAACAATATTTTCGGTTTGCTATGTGATCGTTTTGTACCATTCGTGGGCCTGCATGCTAACCGGAGGGCCAGGCAGCACGCCGCTGGAAGGTCCCCTATTGGGTGTAATTTTCGGCGTTATTCCACCCGCATTTAGACTAACCTAGCTAGGTTAGCAAGTAGCCAACACCAATGAAATATGATGCGTCGCCGTGCAGGATATTAGACTAACTACGACTGAATTAGAGTTGGCTATTGGTAACTAAATATCTCACCTTCACAATGTTCTCCGAGACGTGGATAAGTCTAGGGCTCGAGGAGGAACGAAATAAGACGGTTTCTCCGTTTTTTCCTGACTTATATGAGGTGAGAGGAGGGTACCGCAAATGCGGCTTTTATCATTACACCGCTCTCTCAGTCGAAGCCGCACACACACATTCTACTGATCATAAAACAGACAGACAGAAGGGTGAGGGCGAAGCGCCGGCTTCAGGGCAGCACAGTCACTTCCTGTCTATACACCAATAAAAAGTAACTTAAAGTTAAGTCCCGCTTTATAAATAGAGTCTTCGAATGAAAATATACAACTGCTGTGAATCCCCGCCCATTGAATGACACGATCCCGTCCAGCCCCTTCACTGGCACAGGTACAAGCGACAACAAATGGGATCTTGAGAGATCCCAATTGCCACAAATCCTAACCAATCAGACAAAATATTGGGCAGTCCCATCAGTCTGAAGGACGTGTGGAATGCCCAATTGGAGTAAAGTAGCAGGTGCCCATACAGTATTCTCGCGGTGGGGTAGGGAGATTTGCACGCTCTTTGTTGATGACAGCATCCCTTGTCTGTCACTCGGAGAGGGACGGAATAGTCCCTAGACATTGATCTAAGGTCGGTTTTGGGTTTAATTTAATGGTTAATGCTAGGTTTGGAGACAGTACTAAGCTGATCTTAGACCTGTGCATAAGGACTGTCTATTGGAAAAGCCGGGCTACTAAAAGAGGCGACCGTCCCAGATTCCTACGAACAGTTACCGTCTCCGAGTCTTAAGAATCTGTCTGGCGACCGCAGCTACAGCATGCTATAGTACTGCTCAAAGGGGTTTGCCATTTAAAGACAAAACCGGTGCACCAGTCATTTCTCATCAATTATTCTGATTATATAGGACTAGATATTCTTCTAAAAATAGATCATTTCTGTTGCATTATGAATTTTTTTAAATGTGTTTTTAGGTAATAAACATGTGATAACATATTCTATGTAGTTTACAAGCCTGCACACCTTGCAGAGTAAAGACAAAGTAATGAACTGTATTGTAATGGAGGCAGTCTTTTACAGATATTCAGGCCTACGTTGTGACCAACTACACCTTTCCATTCAGCAAAAAATAAATGAGACTTTTATTTGACAATGAGAGAATCTGAAACTCAAGTACAAAATAAACCAGAATTGACTCATATCAATCAATGTGTTTTATTTGCTCTATAGTGCCATTCTTTTTCACATGGAAGTGCTTTCTGCCACAAACAGTAGTGAAATTATTATTTTTTGTGATACAACAGAAAAGGATGGGAAACGTATACAGTGGTATCTGTAGAACATAATAATAGAGCACAGCTAGTAACAACCCTAACGTACATCCCAACATAACTTGACCTGCAATATCACAATTTTATTCTGGAATCTGATAAAGCAACCAACCAGGAAGTCATCAAGTAATCCATCTGGCTATGTTGTTGTTGTGTGGGATGCGTAAAAAAAAAAGACTAACGCAGAGGTCAAGAGGTCAGGGTTCAAGTTACCCCCCCACAGGAAGTGGAGCAGACGGGATTGGCCATTCACCTATAAATAGAACTTGGTAGCCATGGAAAGACACGGAAGTTGAATAAATGTCAAGAACACCAAATATAACCGATCAATATGGTTGTAAATTATATAATGGAATCTGCTTTAAAATGTGAAATATCCATGTTTCCTGTTCAAAAGGTCAGTGTGTGTGTGGCGTGCTGCTTTCCATATACAGTATGTGACGTCTTAAAATGCCATTTCAATAGCCGTTTGTGTGCTTTGACAGTGCTTTGTATGTACGTAGTGTCCATAGTGTCAACTTACTTCTGTGCAAAGATGCAAGTAATAGTTTCAGAGTTGTCTGTCCTTGTAGTAGGTAGAACATTACAGCCCTGGTGTGTCATCTAGTGGTCAAGACAATTAGTCAACACTTTACACTTTACGTATCATGTAGAGTCATGATATATTGTGCATGGTATCTGCTGGTAAGGTGCATAACCCAATGATTTTGAATTAAAATACTGCAAAAGTAAACTGAATAGATTCTATTTGAAATAATGACTTAGTTATTAGGTAATACCACACATGGCAGTTTAACTTAATGTAAAGCGTGACTAAATATTGTGGTAGTAGCGGCATAGAAGTTAGAACTCTTCATCTCTCAATAACATCAGTATCCATATTTCAGAAACCATCACTTTCAGAAGAGTTACACGATTCAACAAAATAGACAGGCAATAAAAACATCTCATTTGAACATTGCAAATCTTGTGCTAGTTATAGAATAACATCATAGACTTCTTTTTGAAGGCACCGCCCAATGCATTAGTCTCCCACATAGTGTGAGACAGACACCAACCAAAGCAGAATCATAGTATTCAGGATTAGTCATCCATTCTAATTCTTTGAACAGAACCTCTCTCAGAACAGAATGTCACAGAAATTCAATTCCTCCTCAGGTGGTTTGCCAGTGCAGTTGTGAGCCCTCACAGTTTACAGTAAGAACAGGAAGATGTAGGGAGTGGCCAGGGAGGTTTTCCTTACGTAAATGTACTGCAGTGAAGTGACAGTTGTACGTTTCAGGTCCTCAGTACATGCTTCCAGTGGTCATGGCAGTCCAACAGGTTTACGGTCCATTTCCAGTCCCAGCTTAGGGTGCACTGCCAAGGCCTGGACACTTCCAACAATGTCACCTTAAAGGTAAACTCAGCTAAATGACGTTGCCATGAGCAGCACTGCAGTTATTGAGATGAGTGAGACGCAGGACTTCACTCTCACAGTCACACACACGGGTGAAAGTAGATGTCATTTCTTCCCAGTATGGGACCTCCTATGTTCACATGATCACACAATTCCATATAGAATCTCTATTCATTCATTCCATACAGAATCTCTATTCATTCATTACATATAGAATCTCTATTCATTCATTCCATACAGAATCTCTATTCATTCATTCCATATAGAATCTCTATTCATTCATTCCATACAGAATCTCTATTCATTCATTCCATACAGAATCTCTATTCATTCATTACATATAGAATCTCTATTCATTCATTACATACAGAATCTATTCATTCATTACATATAGAATCTATTCATTCATTACATATAGAATCTCTATTCATTCATTACATATAGAATGTTTATTCATTCATTACATATAGCATCTCTATTCATTCATTACATATAGAATCTCTATTCATTCATTACATACAGAATCTATTCATTCATTACATATAGAATCTATTCATTCATTACATATAGAATCTCTATTCATTCATTACATATAGAATGTCTATTCATTCATTACATATAGAATCTCTATTTATCATTACATATATAATCTATTCATTCATTACATATAGAATCTCTATTCATTCATTACATATAGAATCTATTCATTCATTACATATAGAATCTATTCATTCATTACATATAGAATCTCTATTCATTCATTCCATATAGAATCTCTATTCATTCATTCCATATAGAATCTCCATTCATTCATTACATATAGAATCTATTCATTCATTACATATAGAATCTCTATTCATTCATTACATATAGAATCTATTCATTCATTACATATAGAATCTATTCATTCATTACATATAGAATCTCTATTCATTCATTGCATATAGAATCTATTCATTCATTACATATAGAATCTATTCATTCATTACATATAGAATCTCTATTCATTCATTACATATAGAACCTATTCATTCATTACATATAGAATCCCTATTCATTCATTACATATAGAATCCCTATTCATTCATTCCATGTATAATCCCTATTCATTCATTCCATATAGAATCTCTATTCATTCATTACATATAGAATCTCTATTCATTCATTACATATAGAATCCCTATTCATTCATTACATATAGAATCTATTCATTCATTACATATAGAATCTATTCATTCATTACATAAAGAATCTCTATTCATTCATTACATATAGAATCTCTATTAATTCATTCCATATAGAATCTCTATTCATTCATTCCATATAGAATCTATATTCATTCATTACATATATAATCTATTCATTCATTACATATAGAATCTATTCATTAATTACATATAGAATCTCTATTCATTCATTCCATATAGAATCTCCATTCATTCATTACATATAGAATCTATTCATTCATTACATATAGAATCTCTATTCATTAATTACATATAGAATCTATTCATTCATTACATATAGAATCTATTCATTCATTACATATAGAATCGCTATTCATTCATTGCATATAGAATCTATTCATTCATTACATATAGAATCTATTCATTCATTACATATAGAATCTCTATTCATTCATTCCCTATAGAATCTATTCATTAATTACATATAGAATCTATATTCATTCATTACATATATAACCTATTCATTCATTACATATAGAATCCCTATTCATTCATTACATATAGAATCCCTATTCATTCATTCCATATAGAATCTCTATTCATTCATTACATATAGAATCTATTCATTCATTACATATAGAATCTCTATTCATTCATTACATATAGAATCTCTATTCATTCATTCCATATAGAATCTCTATTCATTCATTACATATAGAATCTATTCATTCATTACATAAAGAATCTCTATTCATTCATTACATATAGAATCTCTATTCATTCATTACATATAGAATCCCTATTCATTCATTACATATAGAATCTATTCATTAATTACATATAGAATCTCTATTCATTCATTCCATATAGAATCTCCATTCATTCATTACATATAGAATCTATTCATTCATTACATATAGAATCTCTATTCATTCATTACATATAGAATCTATTCATTCATTACATATAGAATCTATTCATTCATTACATATAGAATCTCTATTCATTCATTGCATATAGAATCTATTCATTCATTACATATAGAATCTATTCATTCATTACATATAGAATCTCTATTCATTCATTACATATAGAACCTATTCATTCATTACATATAGAATCCCTATTCATTCATTACATATAGAATCCCTATTCATTCATTCCATATATAATCCCTATTCATTCATTACATATAGAATCTCTATTCATTCATTACATATAGAATCTCTATTCATTCATTACATATAGAATCCCTATTCATTCATTACATATAGAATCTATTCATTCATTACATATAGAATCTCTATTCATTCATTACATATAGAATCTCTATTCATTCATTCCATATAGAATCTCTATTCATTCATTACATATAGAATCTATTCATTCATTACATAAAGAATCTCTATTCATTCATTACATATAGAATCTCTATTAATTCATTCCATATAGAATCTCTATTCATTCATTCCATATAGAATCTATATTCATTCATTACATAAAGAATCTCTATTCATTCATTACATATAGAATCTATTCATTCATTACATATAGAATCTATATTCATTCATTACATATAGAATCTATTCATTCATTACATAAAGAATCTCTATTCATTCATTACATATAGAATCCCTATTCATTCATTACATATAGAATCTATTCATTCATTACATATAGAATCTATTCATTCATTACATAAAGAATCTCTATTCATTCATTACATATAGAATCTCTATTAATTCATTCCATATAGAATCTCTATTCATTCATTCCATATAGAATCTATATTCATTCATTACATATATAATCTATTCATTCATTACATATAGAATCTATTCATTAATTACATATAGAATCTCTATTCATTCATTCCATATAGAATCTCCATTCATTCATTACATATAGAATCTATTCATTCATTACATATAGAATCTCTATTCATTCATTACATATAGAATCTATTCATTCATTACATATAGAATCTATTCATTCATTACATATAGAATCTCTATTCATTCATTGCATATAGAATCTATTCATTCATTACATATAGAATCTATTCATTCATTACATATAGAATCTCTATTCATTCATTACATATAGAACCTATTCATTCATTACATATAGAATCCCTATTCATTCATTACATATAGAATCCCTATTCATTCATTCCATATATAATCCCTATTCATTCATTACATATAGAATCTCTATTCATTCATTACATATAGAATCTCTATTCATTCATTACATATAGAATCCCTATTCATTCATTACATATAGAATCTATTCATTCATTACATATAGAATCTCTATTCATTCATTACATATAGAATCTCTATTCATTCATTCCATATAGAATCTCTATTCATTCATTACATATAGAATCTATTCATTCATTACATAAAGAATCTCTATTCATTCATTACATATAGAATCTCTATTCATTCATTCCATATAGAATCTCTATTCATTCATTCCATATAGAATCTATATTCATTCATTACATATATAATCTATTCATTCATTACATATAGAATCTATTCATTAATTACATATAGAATCTCTATTCATTCATTCCATATAGAATCTCCATTCATTCATTACATATAGAATCTATTCATTCATTACATATAGAATCTCTATTCATTCATTACATATAGAATCTATTCATTCATTACATATAGAATCTATTCATTCATTACATATAGAATCTCTATTCATTCATTGCATATAGAATCTATTCATTCATTACATATAGAATCTATTCATTCATTACATATAGAATCTCTATTCATTCATTACATATAGAACCTATTCATTCATTACATATAGAATCCCTATTCATTCATTACATATAGAATCCCTATTCATTCATTCCATATATAATCCCTATTCATTCATTACATATAGAATCTCTATTCATTCATTACATATAGAATCTCTATTCATTCATTACATATAGAATCCCTATTCATTCATTACATATAGAATCTATTCATTCATTACATATAGAATCTCTATTCATTCATTCCATATAGAATCTCTATTCATTCATTCCATATAGAATCTCTATTCATTCATTACATATAGAATCTTTTCATTCATTACATAAAGAATCTCTATTCATTCATTACATATAGAATCTCTATTAATTCATTCCATATAGAATCTCTATTCATTCATTCCATATAGAATCTATATTCATTCATTACATAAAGAATCTCTATTCATTCATTACATATAGAATCTATTCATTCATTACATATAGAATCTATATTCATTCATTACATATAGAATCTATTCATTCATTACATAAAGAATCTCTATTCATTCATTACATATAGAATCTCTATTCATTCATTACAAATAGAATCTCTATTCATTCATTCCATATAGAATCTCTATTCATTCATTCCATATAGAATCTCCATTCATTCATTACATATAGAATCTATTCATTCATTACATATAGAATCTCTATTCATGCATTACATATAGAATCTTTATTCATTCATTACATATATAATCTATTCATTCATTACATATAGAATCTATTCATTCATTACATATATAATCTATTCATTCATTACATATAGAATCTATTCATTCATTACATATAGAATCTCTATTCATTCATTACAAATAGAATCTCTATTCATTCATTCCGTATATAATCTCTATTCATTCATTCCATATAGAATCTCTATTCATTCATTACATATAGAATCTCTATGCATTCATTACATATAGAATCCCTATTCATTCATTCCATATAGAATCTCTATTCATTCATTACATATAGAATCTCTATTCATTCATTACATATATAATCTATTCATTCATTACATATAGAATCTATTAATTCATTACATATAGAATCTCTATTCATTCATTACAAATAGAATCTCTATTCATTCATTCCGTATATAATCTCTATTCATTCATTCCATATAGAATCTCTATTCATTCATTACATATAGAATCTCTATTCATTCAGTACATATAGAATCTCTATTCATTAATTACATATAGAATCTATTCATTCATTACATATAGAATCTCTATTCATTCATTACATATATAATCTATTCATTCATTACATATAGAATCTCTATTCATTCATTACATATAGAATCTCTATTCATTCATTACATATAGAATCTATTCATTCATTACATATAGAATCTCTATTCATTCATTGCATATAGAATCTATTCATTCATTACATATATAATCTATTCATTCATTACATATAGAATCTCTATTCATTCATTACATATAGAATCTATTCATTCATTACATATAGAATCCCTATTCATTCATTATATATAGAATCCCTATTCATTCATTCCATATAGAATCTCTATTCATTCATTACATATAGAATCTATTCATTCATTACATATAGAATCTCTATTCATTCATTGCATATAGAATCTATTCATTCATTACATATATAATCTATTCATTCATTACATATAGAATCTCTATTCATTCATTACATATAGAATCTATTCATTCATTACATATAGAATCTCTATTCATTCATTGCATATAGAATCTATTCATTCATTACATATATAATCTATTCATTCATTACATATAGAATCTCTATTCATTCATTACATATAGAATCTATTCATTCATTACATATAGAATCCCTATTCATTCATTATATATAGAATCCCTATTCATTCATTCCATATAGAATCTCTATTCATTCATTACATATAGAATCTATTCATTCATTACGTATATAATCTATTCATTCATTACATATAGAATCTCTATTCATTCATTACATATAGAATCTATTCATTCATTACATATAGAATCCCTATTCATTCATTATATATAGAATCCCTATTCATTCATTCCATATAGAATCTCTATTCATTCATTACATATAGAATCTCTATTCATTCATTACATATAGAATCTCTATTCATTCATTACATATAGAATCCCTATTCATTCATTCCATATAGAATCTCTATTCATTCATTCCATATAGAATCTCTATTCATTCATTACATATAGAATCTCTATTCATTCATTCCATATAGAATCCCTATTCATTCATTCCATATAGAATCTCTATTCATTCATTACATATAGAATCCCTATTCATTCATTCATTACATATAGAATCCCTATTCATTCATTACATATATAATCTCTATTCATTCATTACATATAGAATCTCTATTCATTTATTACAAATAGAATCTCTATTCATTCCATATAGAATCTCTATTCATTCATTCCCTATAGAATCCCTATTCATTCATTATATATAGAATCCCTATTCATTCATTCCATATAGAATCTCTATTCATTCATTACATATAGAATCTCTATTCATTCATTACATATAGAATCTCTATTCATTCATTACATATAGAATCTCTATTCATTCATTCCCTATAGAATCCCTATTCATTCATTATATATAGAATCCCTATTCATTCATTCCATATAGAATCTCTATTCATTCATTACATATAGAATCTCTATTTATTCATTACATATAGAATCTCTATTCATTCATTACATATAGAATCCCTATTCATTCATTCCATATAGAATCTCTATTCATTCATTCCATATAGAATCTCTATTCATTCATTACATATAGAATCTCTATTCATTCATTCCATATAGAATCCCTATTCATTCATTCCATATAGAATCTCTATTCATTCATTACATATAGAATCCCTATTCATTCATTCCATATAGAATCCCTATTCATTCATTACATATATAATCTCTATTCATTCATTACATATAGAATCTCTATTCATTTATTACAAATAGAATCTCTATTCATTCATTCCATATAGAATCTCTATTCATTCATTCCCTATAGAATCCCTATTCATTCATTCCTTATAGAATCTCTATTCATTCATTCCATATAGAATCTCTATTCATTCATTCATTCCCTATAGAATCCTTATTCATTCATTCCCTATAGAATCTCTATTCATTCATTCCCTATAGAATCCCTATTCATTCATTACATATAGAATCTCTATTCATTCATTCCCTATAGAATCCCTATTCATTCATTCCATATAGAATCTCTATTCATTCATTCCATATAGAATCTCTATTCATTCATTCCCTATAGAATCCCTTTACATTCATTCCATATAGAATCTCTATTCATTCATTCCCTATAGAATCCCTATTCATTCATTCCATATAGAATCTCTATTCATTCATTCCATATAGAATCTCTATTCATTCATTCCCTATAGAATCCCTATTCATTCATTCCATATAGAATCTCTATTCATTCATTCCCTATAGAATCCCTATTCATTCATTACATATAGAACCTCTATTCATTCATTAGGATCTCTGTGGGCCTCGTACTAAAGATTTGTTATTTAACTTATGAAATGTATTACCTTCTACTGTGGCACAAACCACCAGTCATGATGTTTTCATCTGATTGTGAAACAATCACTTCAAAGGGCTCCTTTCCATGTTCATCCAGTCTCAACATGTCTCCAGCCTCCAAACAGTGGTGGATGGAAAGAGACCTCGGTTACACAAAACACCAACAAGTGGAATGACATTTTGGTGATTGTCATTAGGCCAGAATGTATGTGTCCACTGCTGTCCGCGCGCGTCTCAGTGTCAGCCATCCATCTCAGCCTCGGCAACATTTAGTTTTCATTATTGTTATAGGCTCATGTTTTACTGGTATGGAATACCCTCACTATTTATTTAAACAGCGGAGAAGTTGAGCCTCACACTTCAACGCTCTTAGTTGTTGTGGAAATGGACCCACTATGCTGTTTACTTTCTGCATCTACGTCATATCGCTGAGTCTACCTTTAACATCCTCCATTTCCCCCTTAAAATTCTACCAAATATACAGTATTCAGCAAAGAACTAAATAAAGAAAATACTGAGGAAAATTATACAAAGTTAAATGTTTGAGGAACACAGAATCTCAGGTGATAGAATCTCATATTCAAGACAGAGGTAAACATTAACATAAGATTGTCCCTTCAGCTGGGTACTGTAGAATTTTTAAATAACATAAGGTAACATTTTAATCAAAGTTCTGCTTACAAAATACTTATACACCTTTGTTTGTTAACCATAGTTAATCATATTAAACAATCAATCATAAGTTTAGAAGTAGACCTTCAAATAACATGTTACCAGACTATGCACTCATATGGTTTTGTGCTGACACTGCACCCAGTTGAACAAGCAACATGTTTGATTAAATAAAGCAAATATATAACAGTCTTGCATTATAAATACAGAATAACAACATATAGTACAAGTCAAAGAAACAGCTTAAAACCGCTGCTTATTTTCAGCTGTTTCTCTGTATCCATTTTGCTACATATCAGTCTAACACAACAGACCTGCTCAAACCTTGACAGAACACAAATCACCAGAATCAAAAACATATCGATAATGCCTTCTCATTCAGTTCATAAAAAACATCCCTCAATGTGTAGATATACACCGTTTTACCTCATTCTCTCACACAGTATTCAACATCAACAGTTTTTGTGTAGTTGTTACCCGTAGGCACAAATCTAGGATCAGCTTAGCCTCTCCAAAACCTAACCTTCACCATTAGGGGGCACAAACACTAAACTGGTCATAGCTCAGTGTCTATGGGGCAGCTTCACCTTACTCTCATGAGTTGTAACTGAACAGGAGCTGCGGGTACAGACTGAAGCCAATAGGGGTCAGTGTTGTATGTGTGGTCAGCTAGGTGCTGGAGTCAGTGGTGAATGTAGCGGTTGGTTGACGGGACGGGTCTGAGACAGACAGGTTCATAATGATTCTGAAAGATCGCTATGTCCAAATCAGCTAACACAGTCAGAGTAGCAGCAGCCCATCTACCCCTTTCAATGACACGTATCTCTCTCTTTCTCTCTTTCTATCCCTCTCTCTCCTTTTCTGTCCTATCTGTCTGTCCTTTTCTCTCTGTTTGACAGTATACAGTATCTCTCTCCGTTTGTCTCTCGGCGTCTTTGTCGTGTCTTCTGTTTCTCTTTCTACACCTCTCTCAACTTCAGTCTCTCAATGTTGTCCTTTTCCCTAAATCTTCTACTTACCTTTCTCTACGTTGGTCTCTTTCCCTATGATGCCTGTCTCTCTTTCTGCCTCTCTCTCCCTCTGTCTGTCCCTGACTTCCTGTGGATCCTAGGCCACTTCCTGTCCCCTCTGCCTGTCGCCTCCCTAGTTAGTGTGGGTGGGTTGAGAGAGGGAGGATCGGTGGGTCAGGGAGGAGGGGCAGCCGCCAGGGTTGCCCTCAGGGTCATTGTCAGGGGAGACGAGCTGCAGGGCTACTTCGTTCTCGTAGCAGAAGGAGGAGCGTGAGCCCTGGATGTACTTCTGCTCGGCCAACTCTTTAGCGCTGCAAGAGGGTGTGCTGGGAATCTCATAGGTCCGGTGGAAGAATGAGTAGTCCACCTAGATAAGAAAAAGAGAGGGGTCACTCTGGATAAGAAACAGAGAGGGGTCACTCTGGATAAGAAAAAGAGAGGGGTCACTCTGGATAAGAAAAAGAGAGGGGTCACTCTGGATAAGAAAAATAGAGGGGGCACTCTGGATAAGAAAAAGAGAGGGGTCACTCTGGATAAGAAAAAGAGAGGGGTCACTCTGGATAAGAAAAAGAGAGGGGTCACTCTGGATAAGAAAAAGAGAGGGGTCACTCTGGATAAGAAAAAGAGAGGGGTCACTCTGGATAAGAAAAAGAGCCGGGGCACTCTGGATAAGAAAAAGAGCCGGGGCACTCTGGATAAGAAAAAGAGCCGGGGCACTCTGGATAAGAAAAAGAGAGGGGTCACTCTGGATAAGAAAAAGAGAGGGGTCACTCTGGATAAGAAAAAGAGAGGGGTCACTCTGGATAAGAAAAAGAGAGGGGTCACTCTGGATAAGAAAAATAGAGGGGGCACTCTGGATAAGAAAAAGAGAGGGGTCACTCTGGATAAGAAAAATAGAGGGGGCACTCTGGATAAGAAATAGAGAGGGGGCACTCTGGATAAGAAATAGAGAGGGGGCACTCTGGATAAGAAAAAGAGAGGGGGCACTCTGGATAAGAAATAGAGAGGGGGCACTCTGGATAAGAAATAGAGAGGGGGCACTCTGGATAAGAAAAAGAGAGGGGGCACTCTGGATAAGAAAAAGAGAGGGGGCACTCTGGATAAGAAAAAGAGAGGGGGCACTCTGGATAAGAAATAGAGAGGGGGCACTCTGGATAAGAAAAAGAGAGGGGGCACTCTGGATAAGAAAAAGAGAGGGGGCACTCTGGATAAGAGTGTCTGCTAAATGGCTAAAATGTAGAGAAAAGGGAAAACATAACAACGAAGCCAGAGGATGAGAAACTCTTTCCTCTTCTGTTTCTATAGGATCTCTCCCCCTCTTACCTGGTAACAGTTCTTCCTCTCGAAGAGCACAGGTTCGAAGCGGTGACCCCAGAGGATCTCGGAGGCGAGGTAGGAGCTGCGACACTGTGTGGTCATGGCTGTGGCCTCCACCATACCCTCCAGAATGACCACCACCTCCAGCTCTGTGTCGCCCTCCAGCGTCCGACGGTCCATCTCGAAAAACGGCGACTCATTGTTGATCTCGTGGACGATGGTTACCGGGGAAACCAGGAAGATGCGGTCGGTTCCCGTGTCGAATCCCACGTTGATGTCCTCATTGTCCAGCGGGATGAACTCTCCCTCTGGGGTCACCCTCGGCTGGGGGAGGGGGAAAGAACAGGGGTAGAGAAAGGGAAGTACAGAGGGTATGAGGTTAGTGATTAAGTGTTTCGTTTTTACATTGTATACAGGAACATTGTGTATAGTTCAGTCCAAAGTCTTAAGTGTTATGTTCCACAGAAAGCTCTCGCCTGCCTATATTTCTTGGCTGCACCAGTCTGCAGCCAAACTCCACAGGCCTCGGTTTACTACACAACCTTTTTCAGGAGCCAATCCCCAGCCTCAGCACTGAGAAACACCAGTCTGCAGCCAAACTCCACAGGCCTAGGCTTACTACACAACCTTTTTCAGGAGCCAATCCCCAGCCTCAGCACTGAGAAACACCAGTCTGCAGCCAAACTCCACAGGCCTAGGCTTACTACACAACCTTTTTCAGGAGCCAATCCCCAGCCTCAGCACTGAGAAACACCAGTCTGCAGCCAAACTCCACAGGCCTAGGCTTACTACACAACCTTTTTCAGGAGCCAATCCCCAGCCTCAGCACTGAGAAACACCAGTCTGCAGCCAAACTCCACAGGCCTAGGCTTACTACACAACCTTTTTCAGGAGCCAATCGCCAGCCTCAGCACTGAGAAACACAATTCTGCCATGATCCCCCAAAACTTATCAAAGCTGCCCGTCTGAACTTTGACATGATCAAGCTTTTAAGAAGATCTAAATGTCCCTCTCTTCACCTACCTGCTCTAGAGCTTTACAACCCACAGGACAATGAAAGCAGTGGTAGGTAAGGGCCACATGAAACACAATAGATACAGACTGGCAGACAATATGTCAGAACACACACCACCTCGCAAACTTTCCCCAAAATCGCCAACAGATGGCCAGAAAATAGTATTATCTATATACAGTACTCAGACAGGACCATACGCGCACACACACACACACACACACACACACACACACACACACACACACACACACACACACACACACACACACACACACACACACACACACACACACACACACACACACACACACACACACACACACACACACACACACACACACAGGTTTTGAGTTAAAGAATCCTGGGGAAATGAATCCCTTGGTAAATCTTCTAAACCCCTGAGGGAGAATAAAACAAGCTCTCATTAACCACAGACATCAGAATACAGTCCAGATGGGCTCACTGATATCACTCTCCCTCTCTCTCTCCCTCTCTACTTCTCCCCATCACTTTCCATCTCTCCCTCTCCCTCTCTACTTCTCCCCATCACTTCCCATCTCTCTCTTGCTCTCTCTCTCCATCTCCACTTCTCCCCATCACTTCCCATCTCTCTCTCGCTCTCCCTCTCCACTTCCCCCCATCGCTTCCCATCTCTCTCTCGCTCTCCCTCTCCACTTCTCCCCATCACTTCCCATCTCTCTCTCTCGCTCTCCCTCTCCACTTCTCCCCATCACTTCCCATCTCTCTCTCGCTCTCTACTTCTCCCCATCACTTCCCATCTCTCTCTTGCTCTCTCTCTCCATCTCCACTTCTCCCCATCACTTCCCATCTCTCTCTCGCTCTCCCTCTCCACTTCCCCCCATCACTTCCCATCTCTCTCTCTCGCTCTCCCTCTCCACTTCCCTCCATCACTTCCCATCTCTCTCTCTCGCTCTCCCTCTCCACTTCCCTCCATCACTTCCCATCTCTCTCTCGCTCTCCCTCTCCACTTCTCCCCATCACTTCCCATCTCTCTCTCACTCTCTCCCTCTCTACTTCTCCCCATCACTTCCCATCTCTCTCTCACTCTCTCCCTCTCTACTTCTCCCCATCACTTTCCATCTCTCTCTCTCTCCCTCTCCCTCTCCCTCTCTACTTCTCCCCATCACTTCCCATCCATCCATCTCTCTCTCTCTCTCTCTACTTCTCCCCACCACTTTCCATCTCTCCCACTCCCTCTCCCTCTCTACTTCTCCCCATCACTTTCCATATACTAATATAGTTACTGATGTATCCTGCCTCTTCTACTGTTTACAGCCCCTTCAGTATCTTTACAGTTACTGATGTGTCCTGCCTCTTCTACTGTTTACAGCCCCTTCAGTATCTTTACAGTTACTGATGTGTCCTGCCTCTTTTACTGTTTACAGCCCCTTCTGTATCTTTACAGTTACTGATGTGTCCTGCCTCTTCTACTGTTTACAGCCCCTTAAGTCTCGTTACAGTTACTGATGTGTCCTGCCTCTTCTACTGTTTACAGCCCCTTCAGTATCTTTACTGTTACTGATGTGTCCTGCCTCTTCTACTGTTTACAGCCCCTTAAGTCTCGTTACAGTTACTGATGTGTCCTGCCTCTTCTACTGTTTACAGCCCCTTCAGTATCTTTACTGTTACTGATGTGTCCTGCCTCTTCTACTGTTTACATCCCCTTAAGTCTCGTTACAGTTACTGATGTGTCCTGCCTCTTCTACTGTTTACAGCCCCTTCAGTATCTTTACAGTTACTGATGTGTCCTGCCTCTTCTACTGTTTACAGCCCCTTAAGTCTCGTTACAGTTACTGATGTGTCCTGCCTCTTCTACTGTTTACAGCCCCTTAAAGTCTCTTTACAGTTACTGATGTGTCCTGCCTCTTTTACTGTTTACAGCCCCTTCAGTATCTTTACAGTTACTGATGTGTCCTGCCTCTTCTACTGTTTACAGCCCCTTAAGTCTCGTTACAGTTACTGATGTGTCCTGCCTCTTCTACTGTTTACAGCCCCTTAAAGTCTCTTTACAGTTACTGATGTGTCCTGCCTCTTTTACTGTTTACAGCCCCTTCAGTATCTTTACAGTTACTGATGTGTCCTGCCTCTTCTACTGTTTACAGCCCCTTAAGTCTCGTTACAGTTACTGATGTGTCCTGCCTCTTCTACTGTTTACAGCCCCTTAAAGTCTCTTTACAGTTACTGATGTGTCCTGCCTCTTCTACTGTTTACAGCACCTTCAGTATCTTTACAGTTACTGATGTGTCCTGCCTCTTCTACTGTTTACAGCCCCTTAAAGTCTCTTTGCTCCCTTCTTTCATCCCTCAACCAATCTTCTTCTTCTCTCCTTTCTTACCTTCATTAGCTGTGCACGTACGTGTGCCTCTACCAGGTGGCTCTTGCGTAGGTTCCCCACCCTCCACATCATGCAGAGTTTCCCGTCTCTCAGCGCCACCACTGCTGTGTCAGAGAACAACAGTGTCTCGTTACGCTTCTTGGGCTTAGCGATCTTCGCCATGACCGCTCCGATGATGAAGGCGTCGATGATGCAGCCCACAATGCACTGCAAGACGACCGCCATCACCGCCAGGGGGCAGGCCTCGGTCACGCTGCGGAAGCCGTAACCAATGGATGTCTGCGTCTCCAGGGAGAACAGGAAGGCCGCCATAAAGCTGTTCACCTGAACGAAACACGTTTCCTCCACTTCCACCACCGCCCCTGCCCCGGACTCATCTCCTCCCCCAGAAGAGGCACCCGAGCTGGGGTTGAGGCGGATGGCGAAGTCCCCGTGCGCAGCGGCAATGAGCCAGAAGGCGAAGCCAAAGAGCAGCCAGGAGAGGAGGAAGGAGAGGCAGAAGATGACTAGCATCCAACGCCAGCGGATGTCCACGCAGGTGGTGAAGAGGTCGCTGAGGTAACGCTGGCCCCTCTCGCTCATGTTGACGAAGGTGACGTTGCAGCGCCCGTCCTTGCCCACAAAGCGGTGGCGGGGCCGGCGTCTAGAGCGCCGGGTGGGCCGGTGGCATGAGGAGGAAGGGGACGACAGTGTTGAATCTCGGTCCGAGGACGAACAGCCTTCTCCCCTTCTCCCCAGACTTCCGCCCCTCCCACCCCTCAGTCCTGAGCGCCCTCCTCCTTTCATCAATCCTTCCCCTCCTCCTGCCTCCAGGGCTCCGCTGGGCCTCCGTGCATTGCTGCCGTTGCCCTGCAGGGGGAGTGCTTTGCCATTTCGGTTGTGTGTGGGAGAGAGACTGGTGGGGCTCCCTGAGCCTCCCGTGCTCCCCCCCACCCTGGCCGTGTCAGCAACACTCAGAGCCAGCTTAATGACTTCCTCCTCGTCTACCAGCCCGTCAACCACCGCACTGAAACGTCGCTTCACACGCGCCGCTCCCATGGTGCTAAATACAATGTCTTACGCTGATGAAGCTGTTGTCTCAACTCCTATGTGCTTGTGAGTTTATGACCACCTAGGTATTGATAAGATCCTGGTGTTCTGTACTTCTTTCCAGTTCCACTGTTTCTATGGTGAAAAGTAATCCATCTGATGTGGTAAAGGTAAATCCACGAGGAAAAACTGTATCCAGCAGTAGATGACTTCCCTCACTTCCCTGATCATTGTTCCACTAACTTTTTATTAACAGTCAGGGTTACTCACAGCTCTACAGTGTCCTGATTCACAGTCTTCCTTCCATTCTCTTGAAGGAAACTCAGTGGTCAGGTTGTTGCTGTATATACTCCTCTGGTCAGAAACGTATTCCGCAGCAGCAGATAGACAGTCTCGCAGTAATACTGTATAGTCCCTGTCGTACTTACACTCCTTTGGGCTGAAGAGGGAGGTTACGCACGTGTCTAGGGTATCAACAGGAGGGACCCATAGTCTGTGGCCATCTTACGAGGAAGCAGGAGTTTTGCTGACAGTTTGAAGCAGCACGAGGGAAACACATTGATCAGGCTACAGGAACTGAGAAGCTTGAAAGGATGAGAGCTGGGGATACAATGGGGTAGTAGTAAGGAGGATATATACTCCCCACATTCACTAAAGTGCAATATGACAATACAGAGTCCAGGGGTAGATCCACAGTACAGTACAGTCAAACGGTGTCTACATTTCTAACACGTATCTAACATGCAACCAGCAGAGAAAAGAATAGCATGCTGTTTCTTACGTTCCAAGATCTTCACTTCCCAGTGGTTTGGTCATGGAAAATACACAAGGCAGATTGAAACAGAGGAGGAACTCCTTAGACTATTGATTCAGATAATGGTACACAATTTCAATACATTCACTTCCTATCAGTCAGAATATGTTCCTCCACCCTTTGATATCTATGTTTCCTTTGCTACAGGGTCTTGGAACACATTTATGAGCTACAGTAGCCATGCACTGTGTAAATAATACTCACTCAGTGTCTCTCACAAGTGGGAGACTTTGAACAGCAGTTTCCCTTCAAATCCAAGTATCTTTTCCAAGCCACAAAAGTCCTCAAATGTCAGTGGTGAGTTCTTGGCACAACAAAAGCAGACTTTTAGAGACATTTGAAATATGTTTGCGGCTCTCTCAGGTGACTGCTGGATATCCTATTCCTGAGAGTCTCTGTGTTTCTCCTAAAGGCAATTCAGTACAGAACACACTGCACAGACTGACTACTGACCAGATCAGCTACATCGTATTAACTCAGTGTTGTAAAAATGTATACAACAATAAGGAGACTTACTCTCCACTACAACTGCATGGGAGAATTCTCTATAACAGAGCGAGTGAGGGAAAGAGAGGGAGAAAGACAATAAATAAAAGGAGAGAGAATGAAATTACTTGACTAGAACGCCAAGGCATGTACAATTGTGTGTACTTTCTGTGTACCTATTTTTGTGTACCATCCTATACATACGATACCAGGATTAATTCTATACAACACCTATTATAGAGTCAAAGTGAATGTGTAGGAGGAGCAGAATCCTATTGGCCGGTTGTGGGGAAAGAGGGGAGGGGTAACAGGCACACAGGGCATACACCTGTGGATGACCTCTACGAAAACTCAAAGCTCAAATGTTAATTCAGAGGTCAAATCCTGTCCAATCCTGGGACGGGAGGTGCCGTGTCCTTGTTTTTTCCAAACGGGTTGGTTTTAGTTCTCTCCTCTTGGTTCAAGTGTCACACTCAACACTCCTGCTTGACAGAGAACACACATGTTCATCCATTTCAGAAAAGCTTCCAGTCTAATTCCTTTGGAAAAATGTGGCAATAATGTGCAGAGGACGTGCAAGGAAAACTGGGTAAAAACAACGACCCACTGAGGCAAACAAAGGTAATATTCTGGGAAGGGAGATTTTTTTGCATGTCAAATCCCTTAGGGATAAAAAACAAAGAAAACTCAAAAGGTTTGATTCAGGGCAAATCCAAATGACATAAAAAATGTTTGGTTGCGATATTAGACTTTACCTTCCGTATACATTTCCAGTGGACTGTGGGTTTCGAACGCTGGCAAGTCTTTGACCCCCAGTGAACAAGCTAAACATGTTACTAGGTTCCTGAGGAACAGTTCAAACCTTCACCAGCTCCCTGAGGACAGTTTACAGTGTAACACCTTGACCAGCTCCCTGAGGACAGTTTACAGTGTAACACCTTGACCAGATCACCTAGGACAGTTTACAGTGTAACACCCTGACTAGGAGCAACAAAGGCACAACACAGGAGAATACCAAGGCAACAGTCGTTACCTGGTGTCCAAGGTTTACACAGAGACAGATGTTACCTGTTGTCCAAGGTTTACACCGAGACAGATGTTACCTGTTGTCCTAGGTTTACACAGAGACAGATGTTACCTGTTGTCCTAGGTTTACACAGAGACAGATGTTACCTGTTGTCCTAGGTTTACACAGAGACAGATGTTACCTGTTGTCCTAGGTTTACACAGAGACAGATGTTACCTGTTGTCCAAGGTTTACACAGAGACAGATGTTACCTGTTGTCCTAGGTTTACACAGAGACAGATGTTACCTGTTGTCCAAGGTTTACACAGAGACAGATGTTACCTGTTGTCCAAGGTTTACACAGAGACAGATGTTACCTGTTGTCCAAGGTTTACACAGAGACAGATGTTACCTGTTGTCCAAGGTTTACACAGAGACAGATGTTACGTACTGTCCAAGGTTTACACAGAGACAGATGTTACGTACTGTCCAAGGTTTACACAGAGACAGATGTTACGTACTGTCCAAGGTTTACACAGAGACAGATGTTACGTACTTTCCAAGGTTTACACAGAGACAGATGTTACGTACTGTCCTATGTTTACACAGAGACAGGTGTTACCTACTGTCCTAGGTTTACACAGAGACAGGTGTTGTCATGTCACACAAACAGTAAGAAAGGGGAGAAGAGAAGCCTCTACAACAAGTGGAAGTGGGGAAAGAGATCCCTCCTAAAGTGAGAGGTGACGTAGGGGTTCATTTTGACTGGTCTGCTGCCCTCCCTCTCTCAGGCATAGTAACAGGCATTTAGGGGCTGCACTTCTGAGAAAGTAGAGAACACACAATCCTTCTCTCTTTCCTTCTTTCTCTGACGTTTTCTTCTTTTGCTCAGTCAGTCGTCACATTTCTTATCCCGTCTGGTTTCTTCTCCTGTTTTGTTCCTCCCATGACGCCTCTCCTGTGTCCTTGCCAACCTGGTAATAACATGACAATACAGATGAAACCAACCAACAATCAGCATAAACAGAGATAAAACCATGACTTCAGATCTCCTGTGTGAAAACAGATGCTCTGATGATGTAAGCAGGGAGGTCTTGTGGACATTCTGAGACAGTAATGTGGTAAAGAGCAGAAGGGCAGGATGGACTCACCGTCTCTAACCCTCGAAGGTTTTCATCTTCATTTGGAATAGCTCAATGAAAACCCATAATCAAACCATGTAATCAGTAACCTGTTTGTTGAGACTTGGTCTGTCTGGGTGCTCTGGCGTAGCTCTTGTAACACAACAAATATTCCTGTGTCCAGGTTACTGGGAGTGTTGATGTTGCGTCACTTCTTGGAAAGAATGGGAAGAAATGTCTCCGGAATTACAAATGAAAATGTCTCCATAAAGTCATGGAACCTGGAATAAAAATAAACAGAAGGGTGGAATAAGAGAACCAATTCCATTGTGATAGTTTACTGTATATCTTTACCGTCATATTTTATGACCCATACAGGTGAATAAGCTGTGAACATGGGCCCCAATACTGTACATCTTGACGGTTATTACAAACACACACACACACACACACACGTTTATTTTACACTCCTTCTGGGGACCAAACAATTGATTCCCATTTCAAATCCTACTTTCCATAGCCCTTAACCCTAACGCTAACCTTAACCCCAAAATCCTAACCTTAAAACTAACCCAAACTCTAACCCTGAACCCTAACTTTAACACTAATTCTAACCCCTAAGCCTAAAAAAGCCTAAGGGGACTGGCGGAATGTCTCCAATTTTCCTTGTATTACTATCTTTGTGAGGACTTCTGGTCCCCACAAGGATAGCAAAACCAAACCACACACACACACATGTCTATTTGTGACACAGCGAGGGAATTACATATCCCATATACTAGCCTGGGGCCTGGGGCCATTCCATTGTCATGCTATAGTACACTGCCATGCTGCTATGGATCACAACACTGCAGTGTACATGGTGATGTATCACATGGAAACAACTACAGAGGAATGCTGATGTGTTACCGAGGCAACATTTGATGAATCATGCTGCAAAAGAAGGACAAGGAGAAAGAGGGAGGAGACTCCAGTCATCCAAGTCATAGACTGTCCTCTCTGTTACGGCACGGCAGGCGGTACCGGAGCGCCAAGTCTGGGACCAAGAGGCTTCTAAACAGCTTCTACCCCCAAGTCATAGACTGTTCTCTCTGTTACGGCACGGCAGGCGGTACCGGAGCGCCAAGTCTGGGACCAAGAGGCTCCTTAACAGCTTCTACCCCCAAGTCATAGACTGTCCTCTCTGTTACGGCACGGCAGGCGGTACCGGAGCGCCAAGTCTGGGACCAAGAGGCTTCTAAACAGCTTCTACCCCCAAGTCATAGACTGTCCTCTCTGTTACGGCACGGCAGGCGGTACCGGAGCGCCAAGTCTGGGACCAAGAGGCTTCTAAACAGCTTCTACCCCCAAGTCATAGACTGTTCTCTCTGTTACGGCACGGCAGGCGGTACCGGAGCGCCAAGTCTGGGACCAAGAGGCTCCTTAACAGCTTCTACCCCCAAGTCATAGACTGTCCTCTCTGTTACGGCACGGCAGGCGGTACCGGAGCGCCAAGTCTGGGACCAAGAGGCTCCTTAACAGCTTCTACCCCCAAGTCATAGACTGTCCTCTCTGTTACGGCACGGCAGGCGGTACCGGAGCGCCAAGTCTGGGACCAAGAGGCTTCTAAACAGCTTCTACCCCCAAGTCATAGACTGTTCTCTCTGTTACGGCACGGCAGGCGGTACCGGAGCGCCAAGTCTGGGACCAAGAGGCTCCTTAACAGCTTCTACCCCCAAGTCATAGACTGTCCTCTCTGTTACGGCACGGCAGGCGGTACCGGAGCGCCAAGTCTGGGACCAAGAGGCTTCTAAACAGCTTCGACCCCCAAGTCATAGACTGTCCTCTCTGTTACGGCACGGCAGACGGTACCGGAGCGCCAAGTCTGGGACCAAGAGGCTTCTAAACAGCTTCTACCCCCAAGTCATAGACTGTTCTCTCTGTTACGGCACGGCAGGCGGTACCGGAGCGCCAAGTCTGGGACCAAGAGGCTCCTTAACAGCTTCTACCCCCAAGTCATAGACTGTCCTCTCTGTTACGGCACGGCAGGCGGTACCGGAGCGCCAAGTCTGGGACCAAGAGGCTTCTAAACAGCTTCTACCCCCAAGCCATAGACTGTCCTCTCTGTTACGGCACGGCAGGCGGTACCGGAGCGCCAAGTCTGGGACCAAGAGGCTTCTAAACAGCTTCTACCCCCAAGTCATAGACTGTCCTCTCTGTTACGGCACGGCAGGCGGTACCGGAGCGCCAAGTCTGGGACCAAGAGGCTTCTAAACAGCTTCTACCCCCAAGTCATTAGACTGCTGAACAATTCATCAAATGGCCAACGGACGATTTACATTGACAACCATTTGTTTGTACACTGCTGCTACTGGCTGTTTATTATCTATGCATAGTCACATTAACCCAACCTACATGTACAAATGACCTCGACTGACCTGTACCCCCCGAACATTGACTCAGTACCGGTATCCCCTGTATAGAGCCTCGTTATTTTATTGTGTTACTTTATGTTTTACCTGCATTGTCGGTTAAGGGCTTGGAAGTAAGCATTTCAGAGTAAGGTCAAAACCTGGTGTACTCAGCGCAAGTGACAAATACAATTTGATTTGTTTATAGAATGAGACAGAGTAGAGGGGGTGAACCGTAGTATATAGAATGAGACAGAGAGAGGAGGGGGTGAACCGTAGTATATAGAATGAGACAGAGAGAGGAGGGGGTGGACCGTAGTATGTAGAATGAGACACAGAGGAGAGAGGGTGAACCGTAGTATATAGAATGAGACAGAGAAGAGGGGGTGAACCGTAGTATATAGAATGAGACACAGAGGAGAGAAGGTGAACCGTAGTATATAGAATGAGACAGAGAAGAGGGGGTGAACCGTAGTATATAGAATGAGACAGAGAGAGGAGGGGGTGAACCGTAGTATATAGAATGAGACAGAGAGAGGAGGGGGTGAACCGTAGTATATAGAATGAGACACAGAGGAGAGAGGGTGAACCGTAGTATATAGAATGAGACAGAGAGAGGAGGGGGTGAACCGTAGTATATAGAATGAGAAACAGAGAAGAGAGGGTGAACCGTAGTATATAGAATGAGACAGAGAGAGGAGGGGGTGAACCGTAGTATATAGAATGAGAAACAGAGAAGAGAGGGTGAACCGTAGTATATAGAATGAGACAGAGAAGAGGGGGTGAACCGTAGTATATAGAATGAGACACAGAGGACAGAGGGTGAACCGTAGTATATAGAATGAGACAGAAGAGGGGGTGAACCGTAGTATATAGAATGAGACAGAGAAGAGGGGGTGAATCGTAGTATATAGAATGAGACACAGAGAAGAGAGGGTGAACCGTAGTATATAGAATGAGAGAGAAGAGGGGGTGAACCGTAGTATATAGAATGAGACAGAGAAGAGGGGGTGAACCGTAGTATATAGAATGAGACAGAGTAGAGGGGGTGAACCGTAGGATATATAACGAGACAGAGTAGAGGGGGTGAACAGTAGTATATAGAATGAGACACAGAGGACAGAGGGTGAACCGTAGTATATAGAATGAGACAGAAGAGGGGGTGAACCGTAGTATATAGAATGAGACAGAGAAGAGGGGGTGAACCGTAGTATATAGAATGAGACACAGAGAAGAGAGGGTGAACCGTAGTATATAGAATGAGAGAGAAGAGGGGGTGAACCGTAGTATATAGAATGAGACAGAGAAGAGGGGGTGAACCGTAGTATATAGAATGAGACAGAGTAGAGGGGGTGAACCGTAGGATATATAACGAGACAGAGTAGAGGGGGTGAACAGTAGTATATAGAATGAGACACAGAGAAGAGGGGTTGAACCGTAGTATATAGAATGAGACAGAGAGAGGAAGGGGTGAACCGTAGTATATAGAATGAGACAGAGTAGAGGGGGTGAACCGTAGTATATATAACGAGACAGAGTAGAGGGGGTGAACCGTAGTATATAGAATGAGACACAGAGAAGAGGGGTTGAACCGTAGTATATAGAATGAGACAGAGAGAGGAGGGGGTGAACCGTAGTATATAGAATGAGACAGAGTAGAGAGGGTGAACCGTAGTATATATAACGAGACAGAGTAGAGGGGGTGAACCGTAGTATATAGAATGAGACACAGAGAAGAGGGGTTGAACCGTAGCATATAGAATGAGACAGAGAGAGGAGGGGGTGAACCGTAGTATATAGAATGAGACAGAGAGAGGAGGGGGTGAACCGTAGTATATAGAATGAGACAGAGAGAGGAGGGGGTGAACCGTAGTATATAGAATGAGACACAGAGAAGAGGGGGTGAACCGTAGTATATAGAATGAGACAGAGAGAGGAGGGGGTGAACCGTAGTATATAGAATGAGACAGAGAGAGGAGGGGGTGAACCGTAGTATATAGAATGAGACAGAGAGAGGAGGGGGTGAACCGTAGTATTTAGAATGAGACACAGAGAAGAGGGGGTGAACCGTAGTATATAGAATGAGACAGAGAGAGGAGGGGGTGAACCGTAGTATATAGAATGAGACAGAGTAGAGGGGGTGAACCGTAGTATATAGAATGAGACACAGAGAAGAGGGGTTGAACCGTAGTATATAGAATGAGACAGAGAGAGGAGGGGGTGAACCGTAGTATATAGAATGAGACAGAGAGAGGAGGGGGTGAACCGTAGTATATAGAATGAGACAGAGAGAGGACGGGGTGAACCGTAGTATATAGAATGAGACAGAGAGAGGAGGGGGTGAACCGTAGTATATAGAATGAGACAGAGTAGAGAGGGTGAACCGTAGTATATATAACGAGACAGAGTAGAGGGGGTGAACCGTAGTATACAGAATGAGACACAGAGAAGAGGGGTTGAACCGTAGTATATAGAATGAGACAGAGAGAGGAGGGGGTGAACCGTAGTATATAGAATGAGACAGAGAGAGGAGGGGGTGAACCGTAGTATATAGAATGAGACAGAGAGAGGAGGGGGTGAACCGTAGTATATAGAATGAGACACAGAGAAGAGGGGTTGAACCGTAGTATATAGAATGAGACAGAGAGAAGAGGGGGTGAACCGTAGTATATAGAATGAGACACAGAGAAGAGGGGTTGAACCGTAGTATATAGAATGAGACAGAGAGAGGAGGGGGTGAACCGTAGTATATAGAATGAGACAGAGAGAGGAGGGGGTGAACCGTAGTATATAGAATGAGACAGAGAGAGGACGGGGTGAACCGTAGTATATAGAATGAGACAGAGAGAGGAGGGGGTGAACCGTAGTATATAGAATGAGACAGAGTAGAGAGGGTGAACCGTAGTATATATAACGAGACAGAGTAGAGGGGGTGAACCGTAGTATATAGAATGAGACACAGAGAAGAGGGGTTGAACCGTAGTATATAGAATGAGACAGAGAGAGGAGGGGGTGAACCGTAGTATATAGAATGAGACAGAGAGAGGAGGGGGTGAACCGTAGTATATAGAATGAGACAGAGAGAGGAGGGGGTGAACCGTAGTATATAGAATGAGACACAGAGAAGAGGGGTTGAACCGTAGTATATAGAATGAGACAGAGAGAAGAGGGGGTGAACCGTAGTATATAGAATGAGACAGAGAGAGGAGGGGGTGAACCGTAGTATATAGAATGAGACAGAGAGAGGAGGGGGTGAACCGTAGTATATAGAATGAGACACAGAGAAGAGGGGTTGAACCGTAGTATATAGAATGAGACAGAGAGAGGAGGGGGTGAACCGTAGTATATAAAATGAGACAGAGAGAGGAGGGGGTGAACCGTAGTATATAGAATGAGACAGAGAGAGGAGGGGGTGAACCGTAGTATATAGAATGAGACACAGAGAAGAGGGGTGAACCGTAGTATATAGAATGAGACAGAGAGAGGAGGGGGTGAACCGTAGTATATAGAATGAGACAGAGAGAGGAGGGGGTGAACCGTAGTATATAGAATGAGACAGAGAGAGGAGGGGGTGAACCGTAGTATATAGAATGAGACAGAGAGAGGAGGGGGTGAACCGTAGTATATAGAATGAGACAGAGAGAGGAGGGGGTGAACCGTAGTATATAGAATGAGACAGAATAGAGGGGGTGAACCATAGTATATATAACAAGACAGAGTAGAGGGGGTGAACCGTAGTATATAGAAAGAGACACAGAGAAGAGGGGTTGAACCGTAGTATATAGAATGAGACAGAGAGAGGAGGGGGTGAACCGTAGTATATAGAATGAGACAGAGTAGAGAGGGTGAACCGTAGTATATATAACGAGACAGAGTAGAGGGGGTGAACCGTAGTATATAGAATGAGACACAGAGAAGAGGGGTTGAACCGTAGTATATAGAATGAGACAGAGAGAGGAGGGGGTGAACCGTAGTATATAGAATGAGACACAGAGGAGAGAAGGTGAACCGTAGTATATAGAATGAGACAGAGAAGAGGGGGTGAACCGTAGTATATAGAATGAGACAGAGAGAGGAGGGGGTGAACCGTAGTATATAGAATGAGACAGAGAGAGGAGGGGGTGAACCGTAGTATATAGAATGAGACACAGAGGAGAGAGGGTGAACAGTAGTATATAGAATGAGAAACAGAGAAGAGAGGGTGAACCGTAGTATATAGAATGAGACAGAGAAGAGGGGGTGAACCGTAGTATATAGAATGAGACACAGAGGACAGAGGGTGAACCGTAGTATATAGAATGAGACAGAAGAGGGGGTGAACCGTAGTATATAGAATGAGACAGAGAAGAGGGGGTGAACCGTAGTATATAGAATGAGACACAGAGAAGAGAGGGTGAACCGTAGTATATAGAATGAGAGAGAAGAGGGGGTGAACCGTAGTATATAGAATGAGACAGAGAAGAGGGGGTGAACCGTAGTATATAGAATGAGACAGAGTAGAGGGGGTGAACCGTAGGATATATAACGAGACAGAGTAGAGGGGGTGAACAGTAGTATATAGAATGAGACACAGAGAAGAGGGGTTGAACCGTAGTATATAGAATGAGACAGAGAGAGGAAGGGGTGAACCGTAGTATATAGAATGAGACAGAGTAGAGGGGGTGAACCGTAGTATATATAACGAGACAGAGTAGAGGGGGTGAACCGTAGTATATAGAATGAGACACAGAGAAGAGGGGTTGAACCGTAGTATATAGAATGAGACAGAGAGAGGAGGGGGTGAACCGTAGTATATAGAATGAGACAGAGTAGAGAGGGTGAACCGTAGTATATATAACGAGACAGAGTAGAGGGGTGAACCGTAGTATATAGAATGAGACACAGAGAAGAGGGGTTGAACCGTAGTATATAGAATGAGACAGAGAGAGGAGGGGGTGAACCGTAGTATATAGAATGAGACAGAGAGAGGAGGGGGTGAACCGTAGTATATAGAATGAGACAGAGAGAGGAGGGGGTGAACCGTAGTATATAGAATGAGACACAGAGAAGAGGGGTTGAACCGTAGTATATAGAATGAGACAGAGAGAGGAGGGGGTGAACCGTAGTATATAGAATGAGACAGAGAGAGGAGGGGGTGAACCGTAGTATATAGAATGAGACACAGAGAAGAGGGGGTGAACCGTAGTATATAGAATGAGACAGAGAGAGGAGGGGGTGAACCGTAGTATATAGAATGAGACAGAGTAGAGGGGGTGAACCGTAGTATATAGAATGAGACAGAGAGAGGAGGGGGTGAACCGTAGTATATAGAATGAGACAGAGAGAGGAGGGGGTGAACCGTAGTATATAGAATGAGACAGAGAGAGGACGGGGTGAACCGTAGTATATAGAATGAGACAGAGAGAGGAGGGGGTGAACCGTAGTATATAGAATGAGACAGAGTAGAGAGGGTGAACCGTAGTATATATAACGAGACAGAGTAGAGGGGGTGAACCGTAGTATATAGAATGAGACACAGAGAAGAGGGGTTGAACCGTAGTATATAGAATGAGACAGAGAGAGGAGGGGGTGAACCGTAGTATATAGAATGAGACAGAGAGAGGAGGGGGTGAACCGTAGTATATAGAATGAGACAGAGAGAGGAGGGGGTGAACCGTAGTATATAGAATGAGACACAGAGAAGAGGGGTTGAACCGTAGTATATAGAATGAGACAGAGAGAAGAGGGGGTGAACCGTAGTATATAGAATGAGACAGAGAGAGGAGGGGGTGAACCGTAGTATATAGAATGAGACAGAGAGAGGAGGGGTGAACCGTAGTATATAGAATGAGACACAGAGAAGAGGGGTTGAACCGTAGTATATAGAATGACACAGAGAGAGGAGGGGGTGAACCGTAGTATATAGAATGAGACAGAGAGAGGAGGGGGTGAACCGTAGTATATAGAATGAGACAGAGAGAGGAGGGGGTGAACCGTAGTATATAGAATGAGACACAGAGAAGAGGGGGTGAACCGTAGTATATAGAATGAGACAGAGAGAGGAGGGGGTGAACCGTAGTATATAGAATGAGACAGAGAGAGGAGGGGGTGAACCGTAGTATATAGAATGAGACAGAGAGAGGAGGGGGTGAACCGTAGTATATAGAATGTGACAGAGAGAGGAGGGGGTGAACCGTAGTATATAGAATGAGACAGAGAGAGGAGGGGGTGAACCGTAGTATATAGAATGAGACAGAATAGAGGGGGTGAACCATAGTATATATAACAAGACAGAGTAGAGGGGGTGAACCGTAGTATATAGAAAGAGACACAGAGAAGAGGGGTTGAACCGTAGTATATAGAATGAGACAGAGAGAGGAGGGGGTGAACCGTAGTATATAGAATGAGACAGAGTAGAGAGGGTGAACCGTAGTATATATAACGAGACAGAGTAGAGGGGGTGAACCGTAGTATATAGAATGAGACAGAGAGAGGAGGGGGTGAACCGTAGTATATAGAATGAGACACAGAGAAGAGGGGGTGAACCGTAGTATATAGAATGAGACAGAGAGAGGAGGGGGTGAACCGTAGTATATAGAATGAGACAGAGAGAGGAGGGGGTGAACCGTAGTATATAGAATGAGACACAGAGAAGAGGGGTTGAACCGTAGTATATAGAATGAGACAGAGAGAGGAGGGGGTGAACCGTAGTATATAGAATGAGACAGAGAGAGGAGGGGGTGAACCGTAGTATATAGAATGAGACAGAGAGGAGGGGGTGAACCGTAGTATATAGAATGAGACACAGAGAAGAGGGGGTGAACCGTAGTATATAGAATGAGACAGAGAGAGGGGGTGAACCGTCGTATATAGAATGAGACAGAGAGAGGGGGTGAATCGTCGTATATAGAATGAGACAGAGTAGAGGGGGTGAACTCTAGAGGTAAACTATAAACTACAGAGGTAAACTATAAACTCCAGAGGTAAACTAAAAACTCCAGAGGTAAACTATAAACTCCAGAGGTAAACTATAAACTCCAGTGGTAAACTATAAACTCCATTGGTAAACTATAAACTTCATTGGTAAACTATAAACTTCATTGGTAAACTATAAACTCCAGAGGTAAACTATAAACTCCAGAGGTAAACTATAAACTCCAGTGGTAAACTATAAACTGCAGAGGTAAACTATAAACTCCAGAGGTAAACTATAAACTCGAGGCAAACTATAAACTCCAGAGGCAAACTATAAACTCCAGAGGCAAACTATAAACTCCAGAGGTAAACTATAAACTCCAGAGGTAAACTATAAACTCCAGAGGTAAACTATAAACTCCAGAGTGTCAGGGTTTACCAGAATTGGACCCAGAAGCAGACCAGGACAAGGTGAGTATAAAGATGGTGAGTATTTATTAATCAATGAGAACGTGGAGGTAGATAGTTCCGGGTGGAGGAGCGGGCAGCGGAGGTGGGTTGATGGGAGTGGATAGGCAGATCCAATGGATAACACACTGGCGACGAGCAGACAGGGATGGGGTATGGGTTCCGGGTGAATGGTGTTCATGGCTAACGATCAGGCAGGGAATGGATGTCAGGTCAGAGCTTTTCAAGGGGAGAGGTGATGATCAGGACAGGTGAGCAGATTACTGATGGGATACAGGTGCGGGTGAACATCGATCTCCCAACAAGCTAATTCGCCCGGCAACCAGACAGGGTGCGTTCCAGGACACCGGAAACACACTCCAGGACAGAAACACAGGCAGACACAGACTCAGGAAGCGGGATTCGTGACAGTACCCCCCCTCCGACGAACGCCACCGGGCGGACTACCTGGAGTGCCAGGGTGGAGGCGGTAGAAGTCACGAAGAAGGTCGTCATCAAGGATCTGACGCCGAGGAATCCAACTCCTCTCCTCTGGACCATATCCTTCCTAATCCACGAGATATTGGAAACCTCGACCCCGCCGTCAGGAATCCATTATGCGGCGCACCGTGTAGGCAGGACCACCTCCGATCATCCGAGGAGGAGGAGGACGAGGAGGAGGGGGCAACAGAGGACTGAGGAGAACCGACTTGAGGCAGGAGACATGAAAGGTGGGGTGTACTCGAAGCGTTGCCGGCAATTTGAGTCGGACCACAACAGGGTTAATGATTCTCTCCACCACAAACAGACCAATGAACTTTGGTGACAGTTTCCTCGACTCAGTCCGTAGAGGAAGATCCCGTGTAGCCAACCAAACCTCATCTCCGATGGTATAAGCGGGAGCAGGAATACGGCGACGATTCGCCTGGATCTGATACCGGTCAGAAACTCTGAGGACCTTCCTGGCCCGATGCCAGGTCCGGTGGCAACGACGAATGTGGGCCTGGACAGAAGGAACCGAAAGATCCCTCTCCTGAGAAGGAAACAAGGGAGGTTGGTGTCCGTACAGGCATTGGAAGTGGGACATCCCAGTGGCAGATGAAGGAAGGGTATTATGGGCATACTCGACCCAGGGTAATTGAGATGACCAAAATGGGATCAGAGGAGACAAGACAACGCAGCGTGGACTCCATCTTCTGGTTGGCTCTCTCCGCCTGACCATTAGATTGTGGGTGAAATCCAGAAGTGAGACTGACTGTAGCTCCAATGGCCAAACAGAAGGATCTCCAGACAGCAGAGGTAAACTGAGGACTACGGTCAGAAACAATGTCACTGGGCAATCCGTGGACCCTGAAAACCTCCCTAACCAGGATCTCGGACGTCTCCGTGGCAGATGGAAGCTTGGAGAGAGGGACAAAATGAGCAAACTTGCTGAAACTGTCCACAATGGTCAGAGTGTCAGGGTTTACCAGAATTGGACCCAGAAGCAGACCAGGACAAGGTGAGTATAAAGATGGTGAGTATTTATTAATCAATGAGAACGTGGAGGTAGATAGTTCCGGGTGGAGGAGCGGGCAGCGGAGGTGGGTTGATGGGAGTGGATAGGCAGATCCAATGGATAACACACTGGCGACGAGCAGACAGGGATGGGGTATGGGTTCCGGGTGAATGGTGTTCATGGCTAACGATCAGGCAGGGAATGGATGTCAGGTCAGAGCTTTTCAAGGGGAGAGGTGATGATCAGGACAGGTGAGCAGATTACTGATGGGATACAGGTGCGGGTGAACATCGATCTCCCAACAAGCTAATTCGCCCGGCAACCAGACAGGGTGCGTTCCAGGACACCGGAAACACACTCCAGGACAGAAACACAGGCAGACACAGACTCAGGAAGCGGGATTCGTGACAGTACCCCCCCTCCGACGAACGCCACCGGGCGGACTACCTGGAGTGCCAGGGTGGAGGCGGTAGAAGTCACGAAGAAGGTCGTCATCAAGGATCTGACGCCGAGGAATCCAACTCCTCTCCTCTGGACCATATCCTTCCTAATCCACGAGATATTGGAAACCTCGACCCCGCCGTCAGAAATCCATTATGCGGTGCACCGTGTAGGCAGGACCACCTCCGATCATCCGAGGAGGAGGAGGACGAGGAGGAGGGGGCAACAGAGGACTGAGGAGAACCGACTTGAGGCAGGAGACATGAAAGGTGGGGTGTACTCGAAGCGTTGCCGGCAATTTGAGTCGGACCACAACAGGGTTAATGATTCTCTCCACCACAAACAGACCAATGAACTTTGGTGACAGTTTCCTCGACTCAGTCCGTAGAGGAAGATCCCGTGTAGCCAACCAAACCTCATCTCCGATGGTATAAGCGGGAGCAGGAATACGGCGACGATTCGCCTGGATCTGATACCGGTCAGAAACTCTGAGGACCTTCCTGGCCCGATGCCAGGTCCGGTGGCAACGACGAATGTGGGCCTGGACAGAAGGAACCGAAAGATCCCTCTCCTGAGAAGGAAACAAGGGAGGTTGGTGTCCGTACAGGCATTGGAAGTGGGACATCCCAGTGGCAGATGAAGGAAGGGTATTATGGGCATACTCGACCCAGGATAATCGGAGGTGGTCCTGCCTACACGGTGCGCCGCATAATGGATTCCTGACAGAAGGGGGCAATCCCGTGACAAAATCCAGGGCCAGATGCGACCAAGGTCGCCGAGGAATAGGTAGGGGGTGAAGGAGCCCAGAGATTGGTACTTTTGTTCTGAGCACAAACAGGACATGCGGCAACAAACCTCCGGGTATCTTCTCCCATGGCAGGCCACCAAAATCGTCTGCGCAGTAGCGCCATAGTCCGAGCAACGCCAGGGTGACAAGCTATCTTGCTGGCGTGGAACCACTGAAGAACAGCAGAACGGACTGACTCAGGCACGAACAACCAACCGGGTGGACCGTTACCGGGGCCGGGCTGCGTCCAAAGGGCCGCCATCACATCCTCCTCAATCCTCCATGTAACGGCTCCCACGACAAGGTTCTGGGGAAGAATCGTCTCAGTCTTGGCCCCACTCTCGTCCGTCTTGGAGAACATCCGGGACAAGGCGTCCGCTTTGCCGTTCTTCGACCCAGGTTGGAACATCAGGGAAAAATTGAAGAGTCCAAAAAACAAAGCCCACCTGGCCTGACGGGAGTTGAGACGTTTAGCCGATTGCACGTAAGCCAGATTCTTGTGGTCAGTCCAGACCACAAACGGTTGCTCCGCTCCCTCCAACCAGTGACGCCACTCCTCCAAGGCAAGCTTCACAGCGAGAAGCTCCTAGTTACCCACATCGTAGTTTCTCTCAGCTGGTGAAAGACGACAAGAGTAGAAGGCGCAGGGATGAAGTTTACCGTCAGTGGAGCTCCGCTGGGACAGGATGGCGCCCACCCCCACATCAGACACGTCCACCTCAACAACAAACTGACGGGAAGTGTCAGGTTGAGAGAGAATCGGCGCGTTGGTGAATCGGCTCTTCAAGTTCAGAAATGCTCGGTCTGCCTCAGGAGTCCAACAGAAAATTCTGGTGCAAGACGTCAGAGCAGTTAAAGGGGCGGCCACCCGGCTGTATTCACGGATAAACCTCAGATAGAAGTTCGCAAATCCCAGGAATCTCTGGAGCTGCAATCTCGTACCGGGCCGGACCCAATCCCGAACCGCCCGAACCTTCTCTTGGTCCATCTTGATCTCACCCCTGGAGATGATGAACCCGAGGAAGGATGTAGTGTGGGCGTGAAAATCACACTTCTCTGCCTTCACAAACAGACGGTTCTCCAATAACCGCTGCAGGACATTTACATTTACATTAAAGTCATTTGGCAGACGCTCTTATCCAGAGCGACTTACAAATTGGTGAATTCACCTTATGACATCCAGTGGAACAGCCACTTTACAATAGTGCATCTAAATCATTTAAGGGGGGGGGGGTGAGAAGGATTACTTTATCCTATCCTAGGACCTGCTTAACATGCTGGATGTGGCTGGAAAGCTCCTTGGAGAAAATCAGGATGTCATCCAGGTAAACGAACACAAACAGACCGATCATATCCCTCAGCACGTCATTCACCAAACTTTGGAACACTGCTGGAGCGTTGGAAAGTCCAAACGGCATCACCTGGTACTCGAAATGTCCCATAGGTGTATTGAATCCAGTCAACCACTCGTCCCGAACCAGATGATACGCATTGCGTAGATCAAGCTTCGTAAACACAGTAGCACCCTGTAAAGAATCGAAAGCGGAGCTCATCAAGGGCAAGGGGTACTTGTTCTTGACCGTAATTTCATTCAACCCCCGATAATCAATACACGGTCGAAGAGAGCCATCCTTCTTACTCACAAAAAAAATCCAGCTCCCAGGGGTGATGACGAGGGACGAATGAGACCTGCAGCAAGAGACTCCTTTATGTATGTCTCCAGGGCTTCCCGCTCAGGTCGAGAAATACTGTATAACAGTCCCTTGGGAAAGGCAGCTCCAGGGAACAGCTTAATTGTACAATCATAAGGTCGGTGGGGAGGAAGTGACTGAGCTTTCTGCTTACTGAACACCTCACCCAACTCGTGATATGTTTCAGGAACCAGGGACAAATCAGGAGGAGCAGACTCACTGACCCGACTGGGGACAGCATGAGAACAGGAACTCCACTGGTAAACTATAAACTCCAGAGGTAAACTATAAACTCCAGTGGTAAACTATAAACTCCACTGGTAAACTATAAACTCCAGAGGTAAACTATAAACTCCAGAGGTAAACTATAAACTCCAGAGGTAAACTATAAACTTCAGTGGTAAATTATAAACTCCACTGGTAAACTATAAACTCCACTGGTAAACTATAAACTCCAGAGGTAAACTATAAATTCCAGTGGTAAACTATAAACTCCAGTGGTAAACTATAAACTCCAGTGGTAAACTAAAAACTCCAGAGGTAAACTATAAACTCCAGTGGTAAACTATAAACTCCAGTGGTAAACTATGAACTCCAGGGGTAAACTATAAACTCCAGTGGTAAACTATAAACTCCAGTGGTAAACTATAAACTCCAGAGGTAAGCTATAAACTCCAGTGGTAAACCATAAACTTCAGTGGTAAACTATAAACTCCACTGGTAAACTATAAACTCCAGAGGTAAACTATAAAATCCAGTGGTAAACTATAAACTCCAGTGGTAAACTATAAACTCCAGTGGTAAACTATAAACTCCAGTGGTAAACTATAAACTCCAGTGGTAAACTATAAACTCCAGAGTTAAACAAAAAACTCCAGTGGTAAACTATAAACTACAGAGGTAAACTATAAACTCCAGAGGTAAACTAAAAACTCCAGAGGTAAACTATAAACTCCAGAGGTAAACTATAAACTCCAGTGGTAAACTATACACTCCACTGGTAAACTATAAACTCCAGAGGTAAACTATAAACTCCAGTGGTAAACTATAAACTCCACTGGTAAACTATAAATTCCAGAGGTAATCTATAAACTCCAGAGGTAAACTATAAACTCCAGAGGTAAACTATAAACTTCAGTGGTAAATTATAAACTCCACTGGTAAACTATAAACTCCACTGGTAAACTATAAACTCCACTGGTAAACTATAAATTCCAGTGGTAAACTATAAACTCCAGTGGTAAACTATAAACTCCAGTGGTAAACTATAAACTCCAGAGGTAAACTATAAACTCCAGTGGTAAACTATAAACTCCAGTGGTAAACTATGAACTCCAGGGGTAAACTATAAACTCCAGTGGTAAACTATAAACTCCAGAGGTAAACTATAAACTCCAGTGGTAAACTACAAACTCCAGAGGTAAACTATAAACTCCAGTGGTAAACTATAAACTCCAGTGGTAAACTATAAACTCCACTGGTAAACTATAAACTCCACTGGTAAACTATAAACTCCACAGGTAAACTATAAACTCCAGAGGTAAACTATAAACTCCAGAGGTAAACTATAAACTCCAGTGGTAAACTATAAACTCCAGTGGTAAACTATAAACTCCAGTGATAAACTATAAACTCCAGAGGTAAACTATAAACTCCAGTGGTAAACTATAAACTCCAGTGGTAAAGTAAACTATAAACTCCAGTGGTAAACTATAAACTCCAGTGGTAAACTATAAACTCCAGTGGTAAACTATAAACTCCAGTGGTAAACTATAAACTCCAGAGGTAAATTATAAACTCCAGAGGTAAACTATAAACTCCAGTGGTAAACTATAAACTCCACTGGTAAACTATAAACTCCACTGGTAAACTATAAACTCCACTGGTAAACTATAAACTCCACTGGTAAACTATAAACTCCAGTGGTAAACTATAAACTCCAGAGGTAAACTATAAACTCCAGTGGTAAACTATAAACTCCAGTGATAAACTATAAACTCCAGTGGTAAACTATAAACTCCAGAGGTAAACTATAAACTCCAGTGGTAAACTGTATACTCCAGTGGTAGACGTTAAACTCCAGTGGTAATCTATGAACTCCAGGGGTAAATTATAAACTCCAGGGGTAAATTATAAACTCCAGAGGTAAACGATAAACTCCATTGGTAAACTATAAACTCCATTGGTAAACTATAAACTCCAGAGGTAAACTATAAACTCCAGTGGTATACTATGAACTCCAGAGGTAAACTATAAACTCCAGTGGTAAACTATAAACTCCAGTGGTAAACTATAAACTCCAGTGGTAAACTATAAACTCCACTGGTAAACTATAAACTCCAGTGGTAAACTATAAACTCCAGAGGTAAGCTATAAACTCCAGTGGTAAACTATAAACTTCAGTGGTAAACTATAAACTCCACTGGTAAACTATAAACTCCAGAGGTAAACTATAAACTCCAGTGGTAAACTATAAACTCCACTGGTAAAATATAAACTCCAGTGGTAAACTATAAACTCCAGTGTAAACTATAAACTCCACAGGTAAACTATAAACTCCAGAGGTAAACTATAAACTCCAGAGGTAAGCTATAAACTCCAGTGGTAAACTATAAACTTCAGTGGTAAACTATAAACTCCACTGGTAAACTATAAACTCCAGAGGTAAACTATAAACTCCACTGGTAATCTATAAACTCCAGAGGTAATCTATAAACTCCAGAGGTAAACTATAAACTTCAGTGGTAAATTATAAACTCCACTGGTAAACTATAAACTCCACTGGTAAACTATAAACTCCAGAGGTAAACTATAAACTCCAGTGGTAAACTATAAACTCCAGTGGTAAACTATAAACTCCAGTGTTAAACTAAAAACTCCACTGGTAAACTATAAACTCCAAAGGTAAACTATAAACTCCAGAGGTAAACTATAAACTCCAGAGGTAAACTATAAACTCCAGTGGTAAACTATAAACTCCAGTGGTAAACTATAAACTCCAGTGGTAAACTATAAACTCCAGAGGTAAACTGTAAACTCCAGAGGTAAACTATCAACTCCAGGGATAAATTATAAACTACAGGGGTAAATTATAAACTCCAGAGGTAAACAATAAACTCCATTGGTAAACGATAAACTCCATTGGTAAACTATAAACTCCAGAGGTAAACTATAAACTCCAGTGGTAAACTATAGCCTCCAGTGGTAAACTATAAACTCCAGTGGTAAACTATAAACTCCAGTGGTAAACTATAAACTCCAGTGGGTGATCGAGACAAACCACCACCAATATGAACAAAAACGTGTTACATTTTTATAACAACTTGGGGTTAAACACTCCAAGAAGGGAAGTCTAAAGATAAATAATCCACATGGTTACAGAGGAACATTTTGAAATATTTTTTTTATAAATGTGTACAATTTAAAGAGAGTATGTTGGGGACAGTCTAATGGAAGTCAATGGTACCTATATTAGCATTTTCCAAATCATGTCCAAATCATTTATAAGTAAATGAATTGAGTTACACAATACATTTTGAGATCCTTTAGTATAATTTGGACAGGAAACCTCATCATAGTGAGCATATTAATAGTGAGCAATATTCCCTCTAAGCTACGCGTGGGCGTGCAGCTCCCTGGGACTGCCTCGCAGAAGAAATATCAGCCCTCACAGAGAACCACGAGATTGAACTTCCCTCAACTTTCTAGTTTTCCCCCACTATCAACGTTTCCCTCTGCTGTGCGAATTGTGATCGAATCAACGCAATATTATCCACTTTCAATCCAGCGTACTGAAACAAAACTAACTACGCAAGAGATTTTGTTGTAGGAAGAGTGCATTGAGTAGGATTCTATTGCATTGACAGGCACGACTCAGGCCCATACTCTACACAGACTGGTGCGCCATAACCAATCAGAGCTGCAGTATCCCTATATGCAAATAGACCATTGCCATATATGGATTTCCATGTAGCCAGTTGTGTACATTTGTTCCTATTCTTTGCTAGTGAGGTATTAGCCCAATTATAGTTTCTCGTCAGCAACAGGGGAGTGGTTGCTTCCTACAAGAGCACAAAACGTGTGCATCTCTTTGAAAAGCAAGTAACAAACAAAAAATGTATTCTAGACACTGATATCTGTTCAAAATGTTGTTTGTCTATGGATATCTAAATCTTATCAAACTTCAAAAAGACATTTTCCTTAAAAGGGGTGTGTGTTCCCATAACATACCCTATTATTAGCATGTTGATTGTATTTGTAGGCCAATAGGGAAGGTAGACCATGGGGAGATGT
Organism: Oncorhynchus masou masou; assembly: GCF_036934945.1. Lineage (NCBI taxonomy): Eukaryota > Metazoa > Chordata > Actinopteri > Salmoniformes > Salmonidae > Oncorhynchus > Oncorhynchus masou. The sequence continues at coordinate 4,152,708 of NC_088241.1, read as the reverse complement.
TCATAATGAAACATATCTTCTTTAAGTACTTCCATTTGTTTGATAAGAATAGCACAGATTTTCTGAGTGGACCCCACATGGGGCTCTGATCTCTAGTATGGGAACCACTGTACTTACCTTTCTCTCTCTGTCTCCTCTGCCTCCTCCTCCATGCATCACAGCCTGCCTCAGCCTCACCACCGTCTGTCTCACCAGTACTCTCTGTAAAGCAGGTTTATGATGAGAACTTAGTAGCCTGCTAAGGTCAGGCTCCATTTAACATTAGCTTCTTACTTCATCCTTCTAGCCAACTAGCTAGCTGGCTAACACTAGCCAGAGCCGAGCCCTTTAACGTCACTGCAATACGAATAGAGGTCTCTGCCGGCAGCTTAGCCACCTGACTGACATATCTACACTGAGTGGACAAAACATTAACAACATCTGCTCTTTCCATGACAGACTGACCAGGTGAAACCAGGTGAAAGATATGATCCCTTATTAATGTCACCTATTAAATCCACTTCACTCAGTGTAGAAGGTGGGGAAACAGGTTAAAGAATGATTTTTAAGACTTGAGACAATTGAGACATAGATTGCGTATGTGTGTCATTCAGAGGGTGAATGTGCAAGACAAAAGATGTAAGTGCCTTTGAACGGGGTATTGTAGTACTCCGAGCTGGGGTAGTTCATGTCACGTCTCACTGGCCCTTGGCCTGTACCTCAACTCAACGAGAGGGCGGAGTTAGGCATTTGAGAGAGTGGTGTATGTACAGCTAACAAGGCAAATCTGGGAGGGGCAGGCGAACATAACAGAGGCAGGAGTGATAAAAACTCAGAGAATATAACCTTTCGGAGCGTTGATCAACACTGGGAATGCAATAGTAATTGGGTAAACGCTAATTAACTAAATAAAAAACGTTTAATCTATTTCACAAATAAAAAGGTTTGTAAACAGCATTTACGTGTATTTACACTCCACTACTTCCCTAGTCCTAAACAATCACAGTCCTGTACAAGATGGTGCTAGATCTATGCTTGGGTGGGTTACAAATAATGTTGACAGGTTTTGGGATCAAAAAGTTTAAGAACCAGGGGTACAATGGAAGGAGGGCTCTCCCCCTGACCCTTTACACTACCGAAATCTGACTACACTACCCATCCTGACTACACTACCCAAATCTGACTACACTACCCATCCTGACTACACTACCCAATCTGACTACACTACCCTGTCCTGACAACAATACCCCATCCTGACAACACTTCCCCATCCTGACTACACTACCCAAATCTGACTACACAAACCATCCTGACTACACTATCCCAATCTGACTACACTACCCTGTCCTGACTACACTATCCCAATCTGACTACACTACCCTGTCCTGACTACACTATCCCAATCTGACTACACTACCCTGTCCTGACAACACTACCCCATCCTGACTACACGACCCCATCCTGACAACACTATCCCATCCTGACAACACTACCCCATCCTGACAACACTACCCCATCCTGACTACACTACCCAATCTGACTACACTACCCTGTCCTGACAACACTACCCCAACCTGACAACACTACCCCATCCTGACAACACTACCCCATCCCGACTACACTACCCAATCTGACTACACTACCCTGTCCTGACAACACTACCCCATCCTGACAACACTACCCCATCCTGACAACACTTCCCCATCCTGACTACACTACCCAAATCTGACTACACTACCCCAGCCTGACAACACTACCCCATCCTAACAACACTACCCCATTCTGACAACACTACCCCATCCTGACCACACTACCCCATCCTGACAAAACTACCCCATCCTGACAACACTACCCCATCCTGACTACACTACCCCATCCTGACGAACACTACCCCATTCTGACAACACTACCCCATCCTGACAACACTACCCCATCCTGACTACACTACCCCATTCTGACAACACTACCCCATCCTGACAACACTACCCATCCTGACTAAACTACCCAAATCTGACTACACTACCCCAGCCTGTCAACACTACCCCATCCTAACAACACTACCCCATCCTGACAACACTACCCCATCCTGACCACACTACCCCATCCTAACTACACTACCCCATCCTGACTACACTACCCCATCTTGACTACACTACCCCAGCCTGACCACACTACCCCATCCTGACTACACTACCCCATCCTGACCACACTACCCCATCCTGACTACACTACCCCATCCTGACCACACTACCCCATCCTGACTACACTACCCCATCCTGACTACACTACCCCATCCTGACAACACTACCCCATCCTGACCACACTAACCCATCCTGACAACACTACCCCATCCTGACTACACTACCCCATCTTGACTACACTACCCCAGCCTGACAATACAACCCCATCCTGACAACACAACCCCATCCTGACAACACTACCCCATCCTGACTACACTACCCCATCCTGACTACACTACCCCATCCTGACTACACAACCCCATTCTGACAACACTACCCCATCCTGACAACACTACCCATCCTGACTAAACTACCCAAATCTGACTACACTACCCCATCCTGACAACACTACCCCATCCTGACCACACTAAACCATCCTGACAACACTACCCCATCCTGACTACACTACCCCATCTTGACTACACTACCCCAGCCTGACAATACTACCCCATCCTGACAACACAACCCCATCCTGACAACACTACCCCATCTTGACTACACTACCCCAGCCTGACAATACTACCCCATCCTGACAACACAACCCCATCCTGACAACACTACCCCATCCTGACTACACTACCCCATCCTGACTACACTACCCAATCTGACTACACTACCCCATCCTGACAACACTACCCCATCCTGACAACACGACCCCATCCTGACAACACTACCCCATCCTGACAACACTACCCCATCCTGACTACACTACCCCATCCTGACTACACTACCCCATCCTGACTACACTACCCCATCCTGACAACACTACCCATCCTGACAACACGACCCCATCCTGACAACACTACCCCATCCTGACTACACTACCCCACCCTGACAACACTACCCCATTGTGACTACACTACCCCATCCTGACAACACGACCCCATCCTGACAACACTACCCCATCCTGACAACACTACCCCATCCTGACAACACTACCCCATCTTGACAACACTACCCCATCCTGACAACACTACCCCATCCTGACAACACTACCCCATCCTGACTACACTACCCAATCTGACTACACTACCCTGTCCTGACAACACTACCCCAACCTGACAACACTACCCCATCCTGACAACACTACCCCATTCCGACTACACTACCCAATCTGACTACACTACCCTGTCCTGACAACACTACCCCATCCTGACAACACTACCCCATCCTGACAACACTTCCCCATCCTGACTACACTACCCAAATCTGACTACACTACCCCAGCCTGACAACACTACCCCATCCTAACAACACTACCCCATTCTGACAACACTACCCCATCCTGACCACACTACCCCATCCTGACAACACTACCCCATCCTGACAACACTACCCCATCCTGACAACACTACCCCATCCTGACAACACTTCCCCATCCTGACTACACTACCCAAATCTGACTACACTACCCCAGCCTGACAACACTACCCCATCCTAACAACACTACCCCATTCTGACAACACTACCCCATCCTGACCACACTACCCCATCCTGACAACACTACCCCATCCTGACAACACTACCCCATCCTGACTACACTACCCCATCCTGACTACACTACCCCATCCTGACTACACTACCTCATCCTGACAACACTACCCCATTCTGACAACACTACCCCATCCTGACAACACTACCCATCCTGACTAAACTACCCAAATCTGACTACACTACCCCATCCTGACAACACTACCCCATCCTGACAACACTACCCCATTCTGACAACACTACCCCATCCTGACAACACTACCCCATCCTGACAACACTACCCCATTCTGACAACACTACCCCATCCTGACAACACTACCCCATTCTGACAACACTACCCCATCCTGACAACACTACCCCATCCTGACTACACTACCCCATCCTGACTACACTACCCCATCCTGACTACACAACCCCATTCTGACAACACTACCCCATCCTGACAACACTACCCATCCTGACTAAACTACCCAAATCTGACTACACTACCCCATCCTGACAACACTACCCCATCCTGACCACACTAACCCATCCTGACAACACTACCCCATCCTGACTACACTACCCCATCTTGACTACACTACCCCAGCCTGACAATACTACCCCATCCTGACAACACAACCCCATCCTGACAACACTACCCCATCTTGACTACACTACCCCAGCCTGACAATACTACCCCATCCTGACAACACAACCCCATCCTGACAACACTACCCCATCCTGACTACACTACCCCATCCTGACTACACTACCCAATCTGACTACACTACCCCATCCTGACAACACTACCCCATCCTGACAACACGACCCCATCCTGACAACACTACCCCATCCTGACAACACTACCCCATCCTGACTACACTACCCCATCCTGACTACACTACCCCATCCTGACTACACTACCCCATCCTGACAACACTACCCATCCTGACAACACGACCCCATCCTGACAACACTACCCCATCCTGACTACACTACCCCACCCTGACAACACTACCCCATTGTGACTACACTACCCCATCCTGACAACACGACCCCATCCTGACAACACTACCCCATCCTGACAACACTACCCCATCCTGACAACACTACCCCATCTTGACAACACTACCCCATCCTGACAACACTACCCCATCCTGACAACACTACCCCATCCTGACTACACTACCCAATCTGACTACACTACCCTGTCCTGACAACACTACCCCAACCTGACAACACTACCCCATCCTGACAACACTACCCCATTCCGACTACACTACCCAATCTGACTACACTACCCTGTCCTGACAACACTACCCCATCCTGACAACACTACCCCATCCTGACAACACTTCCCCATCCTGACTACACTACCCAAATCTGACTACACTACCCCAGCCTGACAACACTACCCCATCCTAACAACACTACCCCATTCTGACAACACTACCCCATCCTGACCACACTACCCCATCCTGACAACACTACCCCATCCTGACAACACTACCCCATCCTGACAACACTACCCCATCCTGACAACACTTCCCCATCCTGACTACACTACCCAAATCTGACTACACTACCCCAGCCTGACAACACTACCCCATCCTAACAACACTACCCCATTCTGACAACACTACCCCATCCTGACCACACTACCCCATCCTGACAACACTACCCCATCCTGACAACACTACCCCATCCTGACTACACTACCCCATCCTGACTACACTACCCCATCCTGACTACACTACCTCATCCTGACAACACTACCCCATTCTGACAACACTACCCCATCCTGACAACACTACCCATCCTGACTAAACTACCCAAATCTGACTACACTACCCCATTGTGACAACACTACCCCATCCTGACAACACTACCCCATTCTGACAACACTACCCCATCCTGACAACACTACCCCATCCTGACAACACTACCCCATTCTGACAACACTACCCCATCCTGACAACACTACCCCATTCTGACAACACTACCCCATCCTGACAACACTACCCCATCCTGACTACACTACCCCATCCTGACTACACTACCTCATCCTGACAACACTACCCCATTCTGACAACACTACCCCATCCTGACAACACTACCCATCCTGACTAAACTACCCCAGCCTGTCAACACTACCCCATCCTAACAACACTACCCCATCCTGACAACACTACCCCATCCTGACCACACTACCCCATCCTGACTACACTACCCCATCCTGACTACACTACCCCATCTTGACTACACTACCCCAGCCTGACCACACTACCCCATCCTGACTACACTACCCCATCCTGACCACACTACCCCATCCTGACTACACTACCCCATCCTGACCACACTACCCCATCCTGACTACACTACCCCATCCTGACTACACTACCCCATCCTGACAACACTACCCCATCCTGACCACACTAACCCATCCTGACAACACTACCCCATCCTGACTACACTACCCCATCTTGACTACACTACCCCAGCCTGACAATACTACCCCATCCTGACAACACAACCCCATCCTGACAACACTACCCCATCCTGACTACACTACCCCATCCTGACTACACTACCCCATTCTGACAACACTACCCCATCCTGACAACACTACCCATCCTGACTAAACTACCCAAATCTGACTACACTACCCCAGCCTGTCAACACTACCCCATCCTAACAACACTACCCCATCCTGACAACACTACCCCATCCTGACCACACTACCCCATCCTGACTACACTACCCCATCCTGACTACACTACCCCATCTTGACTACACTACCCCAGCCTGACCACACTACCCCATCCTGACTACACTACCCCATCCTGACCACACTACCCCATCCTGACTACACTACCCCATCCTGAACACACTACCCCAATCTGACTACACTACCCCATCCTGACTACACTACCCCATCCTGACAACACTACCCCATCCTGACCACACTAACCCATCCTGACAACACTACCCCATCCTGACTACACTACCCCATCTTGACTACACTACCCCAGCCTGACAATACTACCCCATCCTGACAACACAACCCCATCCTGACAACACTACCCCATCCTGACTACACTACCCCATCCTGACGACACTACCCAATCTGACTACACTACCCCATCCTGACAACACTACCCCATCCTGACAACACGACCCCATCCTGACAACACTACCCCATCCTGACAACACTACCCCATCCTGACTACACTACCCCATCCTGACTACACTACCCCATCCTGACTACACTACCCCATCCTGACAACACTACCCATCCTGACAACACGACCCCATCCTGACAACACTACCCCATCCTGACTACACTACCCCACCCTGACAACACTACCCCATTGTGACTACACTACCCCATCCTGACAACACGACCCCATCCTGACAACACTACCCCATCCTGACAACACTACCCCATCCTGACAACACTACCCCATCTTGACAACACAACCCCATCCTGACAACACTACCCCATCCTGACAACACTACCCCATCCTGACAACACTACCCCATCTTGACTACACTACCCCATCCTGACAACACTACCCCATCCTGACAACACTACCCCATCCTGACAACACGACCCCATCCTGACAACACTACCCATCCTGACAACACGACCCCATCCTGACAACACTACCCCATCCTGACAACACTACCCCATCCTGACAACACTACCCCATCCTGACAACACGACCCCATCCTGACAACACTACCCCATCCTGACAACACGACCCCATCCTGACAACACGACCCCATCCTGACAACACTACCCCATCCTGACAACACGACCCCATCCTGACAACACTACCCCATCCCGACAACACTACCCCATCCTGACAACACTACCCCATCCTGACAACACTACCCCATCCTGACAACACTACCCCATCCTGACAACACGACCCCATCCTGACAACACTACCCCATCCTGACAACACTACCCCATCCTGACAACACTACCCCATCCTGACAACACTACCCCATCCTGACTACACTACCCCATCTTGACTACACTACCCCAGCCTGACAACACTACCCCACCCTGACAACACTACCCCACCCTGACAACACTACCCCAGCCTGACAACACTACCCCATCCTGACAACACGACCCCATCTTGACTACACTACCCCATCCTGACAACACTACCCCATCTTGACTACACTACCCCATCCTGACAACACTACCCCATCCTGACAACACTACCCCATCCTGACAACACTACCCCATCCTGACTACACTACCCCATCCTGACAACACTACCCATCCTGACAAAAATACCCCATCCTGACAACACTACCCCATCCTGACAACACTACCCCATCCTGACAACACTACCCCATCCTGACAACACTACCCCATCCTGACTACACTACCCCTTCCTGACAACACTACCCCATCCTGACAACACTACCCCATCCTGACAACACTACCCCATCCTGACTACACTACCCCATCCTGACAACACGACCCCATCCTGACAACACGACCCCATCCTGACAACACGACCCCATCCTGACTACACTACCCCATCCTGACAACACGACCTTATCCTGACTACACTACCCCATCCTGACTACACTACCCCATCCTGACTACACTACCCCATCCTGACAACACGACCCCATCCTGACAACACGACCCCATCCTGACTACACTACCCCATCCTGACAACACTACCCCATCCTGACTACACTACCCCATCCTGACAACACTACCCCATCCTGACAACACTACCCCATCCTGACTACACTACCCCATCCTGACTACACTACCCCATCCTGACTACACTACCCCATCCTGACTACACAACCCCATCCTGACAACACTACCCCATCCTGACTACACTACCCCATCCTGACAACACTACCCCATCCTGACTACACTACCCCATCCTGACTACACTACCCCATCCTGACTACACTACCCCATCCTGACAACACTACCCCATTGTGACAACACTACCCATCCTGACAACACTACCCCATCCTGACAACACTACCCCATCCTGACTACACTACCCCATCCTGACTACACTACCCCATCCTGACTACACTACCCCATCCTGACAACACTACCCCATCCTGACAACACTACCCCATCCTGACTACAATACCCCATCCTGACTACAATACCCCATCCTGACAACACTACCCCATCCTGACTACACTACCCCATCCTGACTACACTACCCCATCCTGACTACACAACCCCATCCTGACAACACTACCCCATCCTGACTACACTACCCCATCCTGACTACACTACCCCATCCTGACTACACTACCCCATCTTGACTACACTACCCCATCCTGACCACACTACCTCATCCTGACAACACTACCCCATCCTGACAACACTACCCCATCCTGACAACACTACCCCATCCTGACAACACTACCCCATCCTGACTACACTACCCCATCCTGACAACACTACCCCATCCTGACCACACTACCTCATCCTGACAACACTACCCCATCCTGACAACACTACCCCATCCTGACTACACTACCCCATCCTGACTACACTACCCCATCCTGACAACACTACCCCATCCTGACAACACTACCCCATCCTGACCACACTACCTCATCCTGACAACACTACCCCATCCTGACAACACTACCCCATCCTGACTACACTACCCCATCCTGACAACACTACCCCATCCTGACCACACTACCTCATCCTGACAACACTACCCCATCCTGACAACACTACCCCATCCTGACTACACTACCCCATCCTGACTACAATACCCCATCCTGACTACACTACCTCATCCTGACAACACTACCCCATCCTGACAACACTACCCCATCCTGACAACACTACCCCATTGTGACAACACTACCCCATCCTGACAACACTACCTCATCCTGACAACACTACCCCATTCTGACAACACTACCCCATCCTGACAACACTACCCCATCCTGACAACACTACCCCATCCTGACAACACGACCCCATCCTGACTACACTACCCCATCCTGACTACACTACCCCATCTTGACTACACTACCCCAGCCTGTCAACACTACCCCATCCTGACAACACTACCCCATCCTGACAACACGACCCCATCCTGACAACACTACCCCATCCTGACAACACTACCCCATTGTGACAACACTACCCCATCCTGACAACACTACCCCATCCTGACAACACTACCCCATCCTGACTACACTACCCCATCCTGACTACACTACCCCATCCTGACAACACTACCCCATCCTGACAACACTACCCCATCCTGACTACAATACCCCATCCTGACTACAATACCCCATCCTGACAACACTACCCCATCCTGACTACACTACCCCATCCTGACTACACTACCCCATCCTGACTACACAACCCCATCCTGACAACACTACCCCATCCTGACTACACTACCCCATCCTGACTACACTACCCCATCCTGACTACACTACCCCATCTTGACTACACTACCCCATCCTGACCACACTACCTCATCCTGACAACACTACCCCATCCTGACAACACTACCCCATCCTGACAACACTACCCCATCCTGACAACACTACCCCATCCTGACTACACTACCCCATCCTGACAACACTACCCCATCCTGACCACACTACCTCATCCTGACAACACTACCCCATCCTGACAACACTACCCCATCCTGACTACACTACCCCATCCTGACTACACTACCCCATCCTGACAACACTACCCCATCCTGACAACACTACCCCATCCTGACCACACTACCTCATCCTGACAACACTACCCCATCCTGACAACACTACCCCATCCTGACAACACTACCCCATCCTGACAACACTACCCCATCCTGACTACACTACCCCATCCTGACAACACTACCCCATCCTGACCACACTACCTCATCCTGACAACACTACCCCATCCTGACAACACTACCCCATCCTGACTACACTACCCCATCCTGACTACAATACCCCATCCTGACAACACTACCCCATCCTGACAACACTACCCCATCCTGACAACACTACCCCATCCTGACAACACTACCCCATTGTGACAACACTACCCCATCCTGACAACACTACCTCATCCTGACAACACTACCCCATTCTGACAACACTACCCCATCCTGACAACACTACCCCATCCTGACAACACTACCCCATCCTGACAACACTACCCCATTGTGACAACACTACCCCATCCTGACAACACTACCCCAGCCTGTCAACACTACCCCATCCTAACAACACTACCCCATCCTGACAACACTACCCCATCCTGACTAAACTACCCAAATCTGACTACACTACCCCAGCCTGTCAACACTACCCCATCCTAACAACACTACCCCATCCTGACAACACTACCCCATCCTGACAACACTACCTCATCCTGACAACACTACCCCATTCTGACAACACTACCCCATCCTGACAACACTACCCCATCCTGACAACACTACCCCATCCTGACAACACTACCCCATTGTGACAACACTACCCCATCCTGACAACACTACCCCATCCTGACAACACTACCCCATCCTGACAACTCTACCCCACTCTGACAACACGACCCCATCCTGACAACACTACCCCATCCTGACAACACGACCCCATCCTGACAACACGACCCCATCCTGACAACACTACCCCATCCTGACAACACTACCCCATCCTGACAACACTACCCCATCCTGACAACACTACCCCATTGTGACAACACTACCCCATCCTGACAACACTACCCCATCCTGACAACACTACCCCATCCTGACAACTCTACCCCACTCTGACAACACGACCCCATCCTGACAACACTACCCATCCTGACTACACGACCCCATCCTGACAACACTACCCCATCCTGACAACACTACCCCATCCTGACTACACTACCCCTTCCTGACAACACTACCCCATCCTGACAACACTACCCATCCTGACTACACTACCCCATCCTGACAACACTACCCATCCTGACTACACGACCCCATCCTGACAACACTACCCCATCTTGACTACACTACCCCATTCTGACTCCACTAGCCCATCCTGACTACACTACCCAAATCTGACTACACTACCCCATCCAGACTACACTACCCCATACTGACTACATTAGCGTGTGTGTGTGTGTGTGTTTGTGATTTTTCCTCCATTTAAATCATTGGGAGGGCCACTTAAGCATTTTTCTTCGGGCTGTCTAAGTCGTTTTTGGAAAAAACTAATATAAAGTACAGAAAAGATAATGGACCTATATATTTTTCATATAATACTATCTTAGAGAACTAACAATTACCCAAATAAAAGATAGACAGTCGGTGAAAATTGAGAATTGAAAATCCCGAAAACAATGACTTTTGCAGTGTTCATTTTGTTATTATGTTTGAGATAAAGAACATAGGGTAGCTGAAGGGGAGGACAAAAAACAAAAACAAAAATAGATAACTAATGTAAAATATCCTGTGTCGGTAAAAACGATATAGTATAAGCTGGAAGTAGAAGCCTAAGTGTTGTTGTCCAATAGTTTATTCCAAATGGGGGAGGGGTGGTAGGGTTAGAGGAAAACAATAAAGACGGAAAATATATTTTACAAGGATTGGAAATTATGCAGACAATTACATTGATAGAAGCCACAATCTACCTGCAATATTAAAGCTGATCTACCCCCCCCCCCCCACACACACACAAAATCAATCAATCAAAAAAAATAATCTGGAAATCAGCTTTAAAACTGCAAAATGTTTCTCTAAAATTCAGCCACGCCGATAGGCAGACCAGGACCCTGTCCCGCCCCTTTTTGGTTCAGATAAAACAGTGTGTGTTTGTGTGTGAGAGAGAGAGACAACTCTTATCGTGGTGAGGTGGCAAATGCTTCAAATGTCCCCCGTGTGAGTGGCCATGCCTGGGTTATCTGGGAAAAGTGCTCTTCTGAAGTTGTCGGGTCCCACGACTCCTGGACAGTGTCAGATACGCAGAGTTGCCTGATATGAAAATGCACTAGAGGTGTGTGGAGGTTACAGTGTGTCATCAGTTGCCCTGTGGAACACAGACATTTTGGATGACCCTAATCTGATCACATATGCCCTGTCCAGATATAAAGAGAGTGAGAGAGAGAGAGAGATAAACAAGGGAAGTTTATCCTGTGACTTTCTCACTTTCTCTCCATCCACTCTCCCCCTCCCTCCCTCCTCTCTCTACACAGACAGATTATCTTCCCATATTAAGGTGTTATGTATCCAGATTAAGGTTCCCTGTGAATAGGATTTCAATGTCATTCAGTAAGCCACAGGATAAACTTCCTTTCTCTTCTCTCTCTCCTTCTAAAACAAAAACTACCTTCACGATGACACACAGGACACTTCCGAGAATCAAAGTTGAAAGAAAGCTCCGCCCACTGAGTTGGATCATCAAGTCACATTGTTGACAGACTGAACCAGTCATGGAGACCTGAAATCCTGACCTCTCCCTACAAGCCCCCAGTTGACTGACTGATTGACTGTGGAGAGCCATACTGATACAGGACAGACACCTTCAGGTATAGCTCTAAATGCTTTCTATTCAGTGTGTTAGTAATAGGCACTTTGGGGAGTATGAGACCCTGTCTTTCAAAGATAATTCGTAAAAATCCAAATAACTTCACAGATCTTCATTGTAAAGGGGCGGCAGGGTAGCCTAGTGGTTAGAGCATTTGACTAGTAACCGGAAGGTTGCAAGTTCAAACCCCCGAGCTGACAAGGTACAAATCTGTCGTTCTGCCCCTGAACAGGCAGTTAACCCACTGTTCCTAGGCCGTCATTGAAAATAAGAATTTGTTCTTAAGTGACTTGCCTGGTTAAATAAAGGTCAAATATAAAAAATAAACACTGTTTCCCATGCATTAAGACACTAACACAGCTTACAGATGGTAGGCAGTTAAGGTCACAGTTATAAACATTTAGGACACTAAAGAGGCTGACTCTGAAAAACACCAAATAAATTCCGTACTGTGAGACGCCTAAGACAGGCGGACAGCTGATCGTCCTCGCAGTGGCAGACCACGTGTAACAACACCTGCACAGGATCGGTACATCCAAACATCACACCTCCGGGACAGGTACAGGATGGCAACAACAACTTCCTGAGTTACACCAGGAACACACAATCCCTCCATCAGTGCTCAGACTGTCCTCAATAGGCTGAGAGAGGCTGGATCGAGGCTTGTAGGCCTGTTGTAAGGCAGGTTCTCATCACCGGCAACAACGTCGCCTATAGGCACAAACCCACTGTCGCTGGACTGGCAAAATGTGCTCTTCACTGACGAGTTACGGTTTTGTCTCACCAGGGGTGATGGTCGGATTCGCGTTACACCAAGGCCTGTACTCTGGAGCGGGATCGATTTGGAGGTGGAGGGTCCGTCATGGTCTGGGGCGGTGTGTCACAGCATCATCGGACTGAGCTTGTTGTCATTGCAGGCAATCTCAACACTGTGCTTTACAGGGACGATATCCTCCTCCCTCATGTGGTAGCCTTCCTGCAGGCTCATCCTGACGTGACCCTCCAGCATGACAATGCCACCAACCATACTGCTCGTTCTGTGCGTGATTTCCTGCAGGACAGGAATGTCAGTGTTCTGCCATGGCCAGCGAATAGCCCAGATCTCAATCCCATTGAGCACGTCTGGGTCCTGTTGGATCGGAGGGTGAGAGCTAGGGCCATTCCCCCCAGAAATGTCCGGGAACTTGCAGGTGCCTTGGTGGAAGAGTTGGGTAACATCTTACAGCAAGAACTGGCAAATCTGGTGCAGTCCATGAGGAGGAGATGCACTGCAGTACTTAATGCAGCTGGTGGCCACACCAGATACTGACTGTTACTTTTGATTTTGACCCCCCCTTTGTTAAGGGACACATTATTCAATTTCTGTTAGTCATATATATATTTCACCTTTATTTAAATAGGCCATAGTGGCAAATTAATTACAATTTAGCAATTTAAACACTGGAGTGATAGATGTGCAGAAAATGAATGTGCAAGTAGAGATACTGGGGTGCAAAGTAGAAAAAAATAACAGTATGGGGATGAGGTAGTTGGATGGGCTATTTACAGATGGGCTATGTACAGGTGCAGTGATCTGTGAGCTGCTCTGACAGCTGGTGCTTAAAGTTAGTGAGGGTGATATGAGTCTCCAGGTTCAGTGATTTTTGCAATTCGTTCCAGTCATTGGCAGCAGAGAAGGAAGGGCGGCCAAATAAGGAATTGGCTTTGGGGGTGACCAGTGAGATATACCTGCTGGAGCGCGTGCTATGGGTGGGTGTTGCTATGGTGACCAGTGAGCTGAGATAAGGAGGGGCTTTACCTAGCAAAGACTTATAGATGACCTGGAGCCAGTGGGTTTGGCGATGAATATGAAGCGAGGGCCAGCCGACAAGAGCATACAAGTCGCAGTGGTTGGTAGTATATGGGCTTTGGTGACAAAACAGATGGCGCTGTGATAGACTACATCTGTCTGTGGACATGTCTGTGGAACTTGTTCAGTTTATGTGTCAGTTGTTGAATCTTGTTATGTTCATACAAATATTTCCACATGTTAAGTTTGCTGAAAATAAACACAGTTGACAGTGAGAGGACGTTTCTTTTTTTGCTGAGTTTATAATAAGTTGACTTGAGTGTGATATATGTTGTCTGTTTAAAACTATGACTGCTGGCCTGGCCTGAGTTTCTTGGCTGTGATGTGAGTGTGACAAGCCAAATATGCAGGATCAATAGGGTCATTGATCAGCGTGGGTCTGAAACCAGGCCACAAAATGGTGCCCTCTCCATGTCACATGACCCTCTCTTCCAGCTCCCTCCCGTTTTATCTCTTGCTTATTCCTGCTCTCCTTCCCCCTCTCTCGCTCTCTCTATGGCCGTCAGTCCGTTTCTCTCTTCTCATTTGTTTTTTTTACAATGTCAATCTGATTTCAAAACCATTTTCAGTGACATAAAGTTATAGAAGCCTATAACTCTGAATGTTTCTGGCAGCCTACATGAAGCCATGGCATTTGAAATATGACAATAGCGTGTGAACTTCTAGCTCTCATCCCATCGGATCAATAGACTATCAACTGAAGCATCTTTACCGGTCTCATCGTTCACCACTTTGGCCTGGGCTCTGCTTACAGTGTCAGCTGGACCTGTTCAATGACCGAATACAGA